>NC_059162.1:28516321-28819352 GCF_019923935.1 Bubalus bubalis
GGAGAAGGAAATGGCAACCCACTTGAGTGTTCTTGCCTAAAGAATCCCAGGGATGGGGGCAGCCTGGTGGGCTGCCGTCTATGGGGTCGCACAGAGGCGGACACAACTGAAGTGACTTAGCAGTAGCAGTAGCAGCAGTGTGTATATATCAATTCTAATCTTCCAATTTATCCCTTCCCAGCCTCTTACTCCCTGGTAATCATAAATCTAATTTCTACATCTGTAACTCTATTTTTGTTTTGTAGATAAGCTCATTTATAGCCTTTTTTTAGATTCCACATAGAAGTGACCATATGTATAGTTCTTTCTCTGACTTCATTCAGTATGCAATCTCTAGGTCCATTACTGCAAATGGTATTATTTTGTTCTTTTCTATGGCTGAGTACTATTCCATTTTATGTTGGTACCACATCTTTTGTGTGATATATTTTTGATGTTATTTTCCAATTTATGATAAAAAATTTACTAAATAGATATTAGAAAACAAAATGGTTACAAAGAAATTTATGAGAATTATATAAAACTCTTACCTTGTCTTTTTTTTCTTTGAGAGTA
Organism: Bubalus bubalis; assembly: GCF_019923935.1. Taxonomy (NCBI): domain Eukaryota; kingdom Metazoa; phylum Chordata; class Mammalia; order Artiodactyla; family Bovidae; genus Bubalus; species Bubalus bubalis. The sequence continues at coordinate 28,516,877 of NC_059162.1, forward strand.
ACTGTGTTTTCTTTCATCTCTCTTTTGAGTTCCTCCTATTAAAAATGAATATCAAGTACATACAACATAGTCAATACTATTATAAAAATTATTTTTCCTATTATCAAATCTTTCCTAAGAAATACTAATAAAGAATCCTGCCTTCTAAATCTTAAAAAACAATGAAAAGAAAAAAATTATTTCCTTTCTACAGAAGTATGTTATTTGATTTTGATTATCTTTTTTAAAAAATTCTGATCTGTCTCTGGCAGGTACCTGTGGACTCCTGAGTAAGTCCTTTAAGACACCAAATCTCAGCTTTTTCATTTGTAAAATGAAGTACATGGATCAGCTTATAAAGTAAGAGATATACACAATTAACTAGCTATAAAGAGCTGCAAAGAGATTCAAAATATTATGAACCTTTAGAGGCAGAATACACTTATTCTCTGTGTATTAAGAAAAGCAATTCAGTTGAACACTGAATAATAAATTTTCAACATGAGATGAACAGGGATGAGGAATAAAAAGACAGTTACAAAAAAGGTACAAAATAGTTATAAAATAATACATCATTTCTCTAGTACTCCAGGAAATAATGTATTCTGTTGGAGATTAGTGTATGTACATTCAGTAGGGGAAAAAAGGAAAAATTAACCCTGGCCTAGAAAAAATAATATGTACAATGCCTTTAATATGAGAGTCATCTGGAAAACAGAATGGTTACAGCCTCAAGTAGCCTTACAGGTGTCAGAGAAGGAAAAGTTTCAATGCACATGTACAACTTTAGGCAAACCTGCCTTGGCTGCCCATGATGCCTATGACAATATCTGTACTCACTGAACGTCTTATGTACACAATGCTCTCTCTCTTAAAATGTTGCTCTTAACCAGACAATACACTTCACCATGAAAGAAGCTGGCAATAAGCTGATATAACAAGTAGTCACTGTTCTTATTATATATCCTATAAACTGGCAATAGTTGATCTTCAGTTATCACAATTGACATCTACTCTGTGGGTATGAAATGCAGTCTTCTAGGATAAAGTATATCCTCTAAACTAGCTAAATTACACCGACTCTCAGAATACACATCTCAGCTTCTAGAGGACAGAATGGAGAAAGCGCCTTCCTAAACTGTACTTTCTCTGACTCTTGACTTCTGCAGGTCTGGAGATCTTAGTACAGTCTGTTCTAATACAACATGTGTTTCCAAGGTATGGATTAGCTCATACCCAAAAGTGTTTCTCTGGTAATGTCTAACTGATCATGAGTTCCCTAAACTAATGGGCAGTCCACTAAGGTCCCTATTTAATGAGTAACTAAAAAATGTCTGCAATATAGACTGGCAAAGAAAGGATTGACTTGAGGTACAGGAGTAGAGTATGACAGCCTTGTGCTCACCTTTCAGACCTGAATAAATTTATAAACCTAGAACCCTCTAAATTAAAAGATGGATTTTGCAATAATATCAGAAATACATACTGAATTTTGGTAATTGGATATTGACTATCAGCTAACACCAACTCTTATAACCCATAATGTTACTATTTTTTCACTCACTAACTTGAGCACAGGTGTTTTGGGGTCACATGATAAATACATTTAATCTAAGTCCACCTCACGGTGAGCCCATGGAACCATAAACCTATTCTGTGATAATTTCTTTAGATCCTGAGTATACAGTTGAATAGATAAACTCAGTAAGTGGCATAATCACCATATTAGTTCTGAATACACAGTGAGATTTTTTACATTTAGAAGGACAACTGGAAGATTTTAAAACTCTCTTTCCATATCAAGGATATAGACAAATATACAAAATACCACATCTCACTAGGCAGAGAGTAAGGTACCATCAAGAGATGAAAGACACAAGAAAGGTGATTTAGCACAGTCTCACAAAGTCAACGTATTTTAAGTAGAAGCTAAGACTATCATCCAGTAACAATTTCTACATATTGATTGGTATGTAAGAGGTCAAAATCAGAATTGGCATATCATGAAAGCCAAAGTGTTAGCCACTTAGTCATATCTGACTCTTTGCAATCCCATGGACTATAGCCCACCAGGCTCCTCTGTCCACAGAATTCTCTAAGCAAGCACACAGGAGTGGATTGCCATTTCCTACTCCAGGGGATCTTCCCAACCCAGGGATAGAACCTGCATCTCCTGAATTTTAGGCAGATTCTTTACCATCTGAGCCACCAGGAAATATTGGCTTACTGACTAGGATCAAAATTGAAAACTAAGAAAAAGTTTCATATAAAACATGAGTTCAACTTAAATACTGGAACTGTGCTTTTATCGGGCTTCCCTGGTGGCTCAACAGTAATCTGCCTGCAATGCAGGAGACCACAGTTTAATCCCTGGGTCAGGAAGATACCCTGGAGAAGGGAATGGCTACCCACTCCAATATTCTTGCCTGGAGAATTCCATGGACAGAGGAGCCTGGTGAGCTACAGTCCATGAGGTCACAAAGAGTCAGATTAATCTTGATAATATAAAATAATAAAACATAAAAATTATATATATAAAAGAATAGGCAGTAGGAGAAAGTGTTCAATATATTGTTTAAAAACATAAAGATAACCAGTAAAATGTCTCCGCTGCCTTCAAATTATGGTGCTGGAGAAGAGTCCTGAAAGTCCCTTGACAGCAGGGAGATCAAACCCTTCAATATTAAAGGAAATCAACCCTGAATACTCATTGGAAGGATTGATGTTGAAGCTGAAGCTCCAGTATTTTGGTCGTCTGATGCGAAGAACTGATTCATCGGAAAAGACCCTGATGCTGGGAAAGATTGAGGGTAGAAGGAGAAGAGGGCATCAGAGGATGAGATGGCTGGATAGTATAGCCAATGCAATGGACATGAACTTGGGCAAACTCCAGGAAATGGTGAGGGACAGGGAGGTCTGGCATGCTGCAGTCCGTGGGGTCACAAAGAGTGGGACATGACTAGGTGACTGAACAACAACAACCAGTAAAATAATTAAAAAGGCTATATACACCTCCCAAATCAACCAAAGATACACACACACATAATTCAGAGAAAAATAAAATAATTATTAAATTTATATTATATTAAATTAATGTAATATAAAATGACAAAAACATGATTAAAATATATATCATACTGATAAGGGTTAATAATCCAGAATATGCAAGGGTCAGGAATCTAGAATATGAAAGGAACTCCTAGAACTCAACCAAAAAACCAAATAATTTTAAAATGGGCAAAAGATGTAAACAGACAATTTTCCAAAGAGGATATACAAATGGCCAAGAAGCTTATAAAAAGATGTCCAACATCACTAATTATATGTGAAATGCAAATCAAAAGTACAATGAGCTAACATTTCACATTCATTAGGATGATCACTATCAAAGTAATAGAAAATAAGCATTGGCAAGGATGCAGAGAAACTGGAATCCTTGCCCATTATCAGTAGGAATGAAAAATGGTACAGTTGCTATGGAAAACTGTATGGTGGTTCCTCAAAAAATTAATATTAAAATTACCATATGATCCAAGAATCCCACTTTTGGGATATATATCCAAAAGAATTCAAAGCAGGATCTCCAAGAGATATCTGCATACCTCTGTTCATTAAAACATTAATGACAATAGCCAAGAAGTAAAAGCAGCCCTAATTTTCATCACAGATGAATGAATAAAGAATATGTGGCATATACACGCAATGGAATATTAGGCAGCCTTAAAAAAGTAATGAGAGAGACAGAGGGAAGAAGAAAGAGAGACACAGAGAGAGAGAGAGAGGGGAGGGAGGGAAGGACAAGATGATTGCATGGTATCACCAATCAATGGACATGAGTTTGAGCAAGCTCCAAGAGATGGTGAAGGACAGGAAAACCTGGCGTTTTGCAGTCTATGGGGTTGCAAAAAGTTGGACACCACTGAACGACTGAACAAAAGAAGGAAATTTTGTCACATGCTACAACATGGATGAATCTTAAAGACATTTTGCTAACTGAAGTAATCCAGTTACAGAAAGACAAATAATGAATGGTAATTAAAATCACAGAAACAGAGAAAAAAGGTGGTTATAAGGTAGTGTTTAATGGATTTAGACTTTCAGTTTTACAAGTTAAAAAGTTCTAGAGATCTACTGTACAACAATATCTATATGCTTAAAGCTACTAATCTATACACTTAAAACATGTTAAGATGGATATAAGTGTACTGATACATATTTTTACCATGAATTTAAAAACAAAACTACAACTATTCTATCTTATAAATATCAATATAAAGGTATTAAATAAAAATATAGCAAACAGAAAGTAGCATCACATTAAAAATACTTCATGATCAACTGGAGTTCTTTCTAAAAATGCGAGACTAAGTTTTAAATATATATCATATCAATAAATACTATCAGGAAAACTAAGCAGTTAAAGAGACTTCTCATATTAAAGACTCCATTAAGGTTAATAAGAAATAGACAAAAACATATAAAATAACCAAGTATAAAAAGAAAAGATCACAACAGGAATATCGGGCAAAGCTGACTTCAAAGCAAAAAGGGCAAAGATAAAAGATAACAGTTTCCAAGGAGCAATTAATCAGTACAAACTTTTACACAATGAATAGTATTCATCAAAACACATAAAGTAAAATTGGTTAAAAACTCAAGAGGAAGAGAAACAAAACAGTAATAAACCCTTAATGCCTTCTTTCAGTTTACAATTTATCAAAAATTAAAAATATATAACAAAGTAGATGTCAAAAAAAAAATTGATACAGTAGATCAAACTTCTTTGTAAGGGTGGAAGAGTAAATCCAGATTATAAAATCTTCCTCTCTCTAACAAAAAAACACAAAAGGAAAGAGGAAAGGAAAGTGGTTAAGAACTGGCAAAAATGAATCCAACAACAGAAACATGCCGTATCAGGCCATAATCTTCCAATTCTAGTTAAGGTTCATCAGGAAAGACACAGTACTGTCTGATTTGTGCTGTGCTGATCAGAGTACTGGGCTGATTTGACTCAATGTGGCTCCTAACCTAATCATTACTTAGGTATTAGTGGGATTAGTGAAAGCGAATACATATAATAATGAGAATAACTGTCACTAATATACCTGGATTTGATAAGAAGAAATCTGAGGGGATACGTAGGCAGTTCAGGAAAAAGAAGCCTAGGAAATGGAGGAAAAAATCACTAAGTTTTATCACTTTAGTCTCTCTCATCTGGACAAAAAAGTACAACAACCATACCAATAAAGAACTAATTATCCGTGCCAATAAGTAAAACATAGGAGACAAAGAAAAAATCTAAAAAGGAAGAAAAGATTCCCCTGAAGGAGCAGAAAACAAAAAATAAGAGATTCATTAAAAAACCATGTGAATTTTGTCCTTATTCATGTGGCTGCCTGCCGCCACTCTGTAAGTAGGGTATACCAAATCATGATATTCTTGTCTTTTTCCTCATAAAATTTGGTGAGTGAGGAAATATAGCTTTGAAGAGAGACTGGAAAAATGGCAAAAATGAATAACTATAGCTTAACCTGTCAGAAAGACATATGGGCTCCAAGGCTTCACACGGAGTTGGTTAAAACACGTGAAGCCTAAGGACAAAACAATCACCAAAAAATAACCACAGACCAATCTTTGATATGAATATAGATATAAAAAAATCCTCAACAAAATACTAGCAAACCAAATCTCGCTGAATATAAAGAAGGCTATATGTCATGACAAACTAGGATTTCTCCTAAGACTTGAAGTTGAATCTAATCAAAATTATAGACTTTGTACTACAATTGATACCATCAAGAAACTGAAAAGACAATTCAAAAAATGGGAGAAAATATTTAAAAATCTTAAATCAGATAAGAGATTTATATGTAGAATACATAAAGAACTCCTAAAACTCAATACTAAAAAATAAGTAGGAGGTGGTCCTAAGATGGCAGAGGAATAGGACAGGGAGACCACTTTCTCCCCCACAAATTCATCAAAAGAACATTTGAACGCTGAGTAAATTCCACAAAACAACTTCTGAATGCCGGCAGAGGACATCAGGCACCCAGAAAAGCAGCCCATTGTCTTTGAAAGGAGGTAGGAAAAAATATAAAAGATAAAAGAGAGACAAAAGAGGTAGGAATGGAGATCCATCCCGGGAAGGGAGTTTTAAAAAAGAGAGAAGTTTCCAAACACCAGGAAACACTCTCACTGGCAAGTCTGTGGCAAGCCTTGGAACCTCAGAGAGCAATATAACCGAGAGGAAAAATAAATAAATAATTAAAACACACAGATTACGTGCCCAACGGTAACTCCCAGTGGAGAAGCAGCCCAGACACCCGCATCCGCCACTAGCAAGCGGCTGGGGTAGGGAGGCGCCGGCTGCACTGCTTAGAGTAAGGACCAGGCCAGAATGCCCTGAGGGTAATCTGAGGGACCTAACTTGAAGTAGCAAACCAGACTGTGGGATAGCTACCCTGCAAAAAGCCCCTAAGACACTGCCAGGCCTGCTCACAGAACAAAGGACTGAGCAGAGTTAGCCAGCTGCGGACCAGCCCTGCCAGAGACAGGCAGGCAAGGGCAGCCAGAGCCAGAAGGGGGCAATCGTGGCCCCAGAGAGACATCATCTACCAAACTGCAAGCAGGTTTCGTTGCTAACCAAGACTTCTTGGGATTCTGTACAGTTGACATCCGGGGTGCACCAGTTGTACACCCAGAAAACCAGGCAGCAGGGAAGGAGGAGGCGATAAGTCACAGCGACCGCGCTCACCAAACACCTGGTCACCTGAGCTGCTCGGACCTGAGAAGGGCACAAAATGCAGGCCCAACAGAGTCTGCATCTTTGTGGAGTACCTGAGTACCTGAACCTGAGCGGCTTAGTCCTGGGAGGTGCATACAACCCAGAGCCGGCCTCAGACAGTTCCCAGCAGAGCAACCTAGAGCCTAAGCAGTGTAGACTGGGAAAGCACACACACCGTGAGCGGGGGCAAACCCAGTGTGGCCTAGACACTGCGAGGACACGCCAGGGTTATTTGTTTGCAGCGTCCCTCCCTCCCCATAGCACATCTGAACAAGTGAGCTTAAAAAAGTGACCACCACCGCCCCCTTGTGTCAGGTAGAAATTAGACACTGACGAGACCAGCAAACAAGAAGCTAAAACGGAGGGAACCGCCTTGGAAGTGACAGGTGCAATAGATTAAAACCCTATAGTTAGCACCCAACCACATAGGAAGGGGCCTATAGATCTTGAGAAGTATAAGCCGGATCAAGGAACTATCTGAAAACGAACTGACCCCACACTGTCCACAACAACATCAGAGAAAGTCCTAGATATATTTTTACTATTATCATTCTTTAAATTAAAAAAATTTTTTTAAGTCCTCTCTGTTTTAATTTTCATTTTTATAACCTACTACTACATTGCAAAAAAAAAAGACCCTATTTTTTAAGGCAAACTTCATATATATATATATATATATTTTATAATTCTTGTGACTTTTTTCCTTTAATATTGTATTTTTGAGAATCCAACCTCTAGATTTTTAATCTTTAATTTTGGGTATTTGTTACCAATTTTCTACCTTTAAGAACACAATCTTCAGTACCCATTTTTACTTGGGAGCAAGATTACTGGCTTGACTGCTCTCTCCCCCTTTGGACTCTCCTTTTTCTCCACCAGGTTGCCTCTATCTCCTCCCTCCCCCTTCTCTTCTCTACCCAACTCTGTGAATCTCTTTGTGTGTTCTGGGCTGTGGAGAACACTTAGGGAACTGATTAATGGCTGGATCTATCTCTCTCCTTTCGATTCCCCCCTTTATCCTCCTTGCCACCTCTGTCTCCTTCCTCCCTCTTTTCTGTGTAACTCCGTGAACATCTCTGAGGGGTCCAGACTGTGGAGAGTACATAGGGAAGTGATTAACGGCTAGCTTGCTCTCTCCCCTTTTGATTCCCCTTCTTCTCCGCTTGGTCACCTCTATCTCCCTCCTCTTGCTTCTCTTCTCCATGTAACTCTGTGAACCTCTTGGGGCATCCCTCACTGAGAAGAAACTTTTCATCTTTAACCTAGATGTTTTATCATCGGTGCTGTATAGATGGAGAAGTCTTGAGGCTACTGTAAGAATAAGACTGAAAACCAGAGGCAGGAGGCTTAAGTTCAAATCCTGAGAACACCAGAGAACTCCTAACTCCAGGGAACATTAATCGACAGGAGCTCATCAAACACCTCCATACCTACACTGAAACCAAGCACCACCCAAGGGCCAACAAGTTCCAGAGCAAGACATACCATGCAAATTCTCCAGAAACACAGGAACATAGCCCTGAGCTTCAATATACAGGTTTCCCAAAGTCACTCCAAACCCACTGACATCTCAAAACTCATTACTGGACACTTCACTGTACTCCAGAGAGAAGAAATCCAGCTCCACCCACCAGAACATCGACACAAGCTTCCCTAACCAGGAAACCTTGACAAGCCACCCGTCCAACCCCACCCACAGTGAGGAAACTCCACAATAAAGAGAACTCCACAAACTGCCAGAATACAGAAAGGCCACCCCAAACACAGCAATATAAACAAGATGAAGAGGCAGAGGAATACCCAGCAGGTAAAGGAACAGGATAAATGCCCACCAAACCAAACAAACAAGGAAGAGATAGGGAATCTACCTGATAAAGAATTCCGAATAATGATAGTGAAAATGATCCAAAATCTTGAAAACAAAATGGAGTTAAAGATAAATAGCCTGGAGATAAGGATTGAAAACATGCAAGAAAGGTTTAACAAGGACCTAGAAGAAACAAAAAAGAGTCAATATATAATGAATAATGCAATAAATGAGATCAGAAACACTCTGGAGGGAACCAACAGTAGAATAACGGAGGCAGAAGATAGGATACATAAGGTGGAAGATAGAATTGTAGAAATAAATGAATCAGAGAGGAAAAAAAGAAAAATGAATTAAAAGAAATGAGGACAATCTCAGAGACCTCTGGGACAATGTTAAATGCCCCGACATTCGAATCATAGGAGTCTCAGAAGAAGAAGACCAAAAGAAAGACCATGAGAAAATACTTGAGGAGATAATAGTTGAAAACTTCCCTAAAATGGGGAAGGAAATAATCACCCAAGTCCAAGAAACCCAGAGAGTCCCAAACAGGATAAACCCAAGGCGAAACACCCCAAGACACATATTAATCAAATTAACAAAGATCAAATACAAAGAACAAATATTAAATGCAGCAAGGGAAAAACAACAAATAACACACAAGGGGATTCCCATAAGGATAACAGCTGATCTTTCAATAGAAACTCTTCAGGCCAGGAGAGAATGGCAGGACATACTTAAAAGTGATGAAAGAAAATAACCTACCACCCAGATTACTGTACCCAGTAGGGATCTCATTCAAATATGAAGGAGAAATCAAAAGCTTTACAGACAAGCAAAAGCTGAGAGAATTCAGCACCACCAAACCAGCTCTCCAACAAATGCTAAAGGATATTGTCTAGACAGGAGACACAAAAATGGTGTATAAGCTCAAACCCAAAATAATAAAGTAAATGGCAATGGGATCATACTTATCAATAATTACCGTAAATGTAAATGGGTTGAATTCCCCAACCAAAAGACAAAGAATGGCTGAATGGATACAAAAACAAGACCCCTATATATGTTCTCTACAAGAGACCCACCATGAAACCAGGGACACATACAGACTGAAAGTGAAGGGCTGGAAAAAGATATTCCATGCAAATAAAGCCCAAAGGTAGCAGGAGTAGCAATACTCATATCAGATAAAATAGACGTTAAAACAAAGGCTGTGAAAAGAGACAAAGAAGGTCACTACATAATGATCAAAGGATCAATCCAAGAAGATATAACAATTATAAATATATATGCACCCAACATAGGAGCAACGCAATATGTAAGGCAAATGCTAACAAGTATGAAAGGGGAAATTAACAAGAACACAATAATAGTGGGAGACTCTAATACTCCACTCACATCTATGGATAGATCAACTAAACAGAAAATTAACAAGAAAACACAAACTTTAAATGATACAATAGACCAGTTAGACCTAATTGATATCTATAGGACATGTCACCACAAAACAATGAATTTCACCTTTTTTCTCAAGCACACACTGAACCTTCTCAAGGATAGATCATATCCTGGGCCATAAACCTAGCCTTGGTAAACTCAAAAAAATTGAAATCATTCCAATCATCTTTTCTGACCATAATGCAGTAAGATTAGATCTCAATTACAGGAGAAAAACTATTAAAAATTCCAACATATGGAGGGTGAACAACATGCTGCTGAATAACCAACAAATCACAGAAGAAATTTAAAAAGAAATCAAAATATGCATAGAAATGAATGAAAATGAAAACACAACAACCCAAAATTTGTGGGACACTGTAAAAGCAGTGCAAAGGGGAAGGTTTATAGCAATACAGGCATACCTCAAGAAACAAGAAAAAAGTCAAACAAATAACCTAACTGTACACCTAAAGCAACTAGAAAAGGAAGAAATGAAGAACCCCAGGGTTAGTAGAAGGAAAGAAATCTTAAAAATTAGGGCAGAAATAAATGCAAAAGAAATAAAAGAGACTAGAGCAAAAATCAACAAAGCCAAAAGCTGGTTCTTTGAAAAGATAAATAAAATTGACAAACCACTAGCCAGACTCATCAAGAAACAAAGAGAGAAAAATCAAATCAATAAAATTAGAAATGAAAATGGAGAGATCACAACAGACAACACAGAAATACAAAGGATCATAAGAGACTACTATTAGCAATTATATGCCAATAAAATGGACAACGTGGAAGAAATGGACAAATTCTTAGAAAAGTACAACTTTCCAAAACTGAATCAGGAAGAAATAGAAAATCTTAACAGACCCATCACAAGCACAGAAATTGAAACTGTAATCAGAAAATCCTCCAGCAAACAAAAGCCCAGGTCCAGACGGCTTCACAGCTGAATTCTACCAAAAATTTAGAGAAGAGCTAACACCTATCCTTCTCAAACTCTTACAGAAAATTGCAGAGGATGGTAAACTTTCAAACTCATTCTATGAGGCCACCATCACCCTAATACCAAAACCTGACAAAGATGCCACAGAAAGAGAAAACTACAGTCCAATATCACTGATGAGCATAGATGCAAAAAACCTTAACAAAATTCTAGCAGTCAGAATCCAACAACACATTAAAAAGATCATACACCATGACCAAGTGGGCTTTATCCCAGGGATGCAACGATTCTTCAATATCCACAAATCAATCAATGTAATACACCACATTAACAAATAGAAAAATAAAAGCCATATGATTATCTTAATAGATGCAGAGAAAGCCTTTGACAAAATTCAACATCCATTTATGATAAAAACCCTCCAGAAAGCAGGAATAGAAGGAACATACCTCAACATAATAAAATCTATATATGACAAACCCATTGCAAACATTATCCTCAATGGTGAAAAATTAAAAACATTTCCCCTAAAGTCGGGACCACGACAAGGGTGCCCGCTCTCACCACTACTATTCAACATAGTTTTGAAGTTTTGGCCACAGCAATCAGAGCAAAAAAAGAAATAAAAGGAATCCAAATTGGAGAAGAAGAAATAAAATTCTCACTGTTTGCAGATGACATGATCCTCTACATAGAAAACCCTAAAGACTCCACCAGAAAATTACTAGAGCTAATCAATGAATATAGTAAAGTTGAAGGATATAAAATTAACAGAGAAATCCCTTGTATTCCTATACACTAATAATGAGAAAATAGAAAGAGAAATTAAGGAAACAATTCCATTCACCATTGCAACAAAAAGAATAAAATACTTAAGAATATATATACCTAAAGAAACTAAAGACCTATATATAGAAAATCATAAAACACTGGTGAAAGAAATCAAAAAGGACACTAATAGATGGAGAAATATACCGTGTTCATGGATCAGAAGAATCAATATAGTGAAAATGAGTATACTACCCAAAGCAATCTACATAATCAATGCAAGCTACCAACAGTATTTTTCACAGATACTTGATAGTACCCTATCAAGCTACCAACAGTATTTTTCACAGAGCTAGAACAAATAATTTCATAATTTGTATGGAAATACAAAAAACCTCGAATAGCCAAAGCGATCTTGAGAAAGAAGAATGGAACTGGAGGAATCAACCTGCCTGACTTCAGGCTCTACTACAAAGCCACAGTCATCAAGACAGTATGGTACTGGCACAAAGACAGAAATATAGATCAATGGAACAAAACAGAAAGCCCAGAGATAAACCAACGCACCTATGGACACCTTATCTTTGACAAAGGAGGCAAGAATATACAATGGAGAAAAGACAATCTCTTTAACAAGTGGTGCTGGGAAACTGGTCAGCCACTTGTAACAGAATGAAACTAGAACACTTTCTAAAACCATACACAAAAACAAACTCAAAATGGAGTAAAGATCTAAATGTAAGACGAGAATCTATAAAACCCCTAGAGGAGAACATAGGCAAAACACTCTCGGACACAAATCACAGCAGGATCCTCTATGACTCACCTCTCAAAGTAATGGAAATAAAAGTAAAAATAAACAAATGGGACCTAATTACAATTAAAAGCTTCTGCATAACAAAAGAAACTATAAGCAAGGTAAAAATACAGCCTTCAGAATGGGAGAAAATAATAGCAAATGGAGCAACTGACAAAGAATTAATCTCAAAAATATACAAGCAACTCCTGCAGCTCAATTCCAGAAAAACAAATGACCCAATCAAAAAATGGGCCAAAGAACTAAACAGACATTTCTCCACAGAAGACATACAGATGGCTAACAAACACATGAAAAGATGCTCAACATCACTCATTATCAGAGAAATGCACATCAAAACCACAATGAGGTACCATTTCACGCCAGTCATAATGGCTACTATCCAAAAGTCTACAAGCAATAAATGCTTGAGAGGGTGTGCAGAAAAGGGAACCCTCTTACACTGTTGGTGGGAATGCAAACTAGTACAGCCACTATGAAGAACAGTGTGGAGATTCCTTTAAAAACTGGAAATAGAACTGCCATACGACCCAGCAATCCCACTTCTGGGCATACACACTGAGGAAACCAGAACTGAAAGAGACACGTGTACCCCAATGTTCAATGCAGCACTGTTTATAATAGCCAGGACACGGAAGCAACCTAGATGTTCATCAGCAGACGAATGGATAAGAAAGCTGTGGTACATATACACAATGGAGTATTACTCAGCCATTAAAAAGAATACATTTGAATCAGTTCTAATGAGGCGGATAGAACTGGAGCCTATTATACAGAGTGAAGTAAGCCAGAAAGAAAAACACCAATACAGTATAACAAACTATATATATGGAATTTAGAAAGATGGTAACGATAACCCTGTATGAGAGATAGCAAAAGAGACACAGAGGTACAGAACAGTCTTTTGGACTCTGTGGGAGAGGGCGAGGGTGGGATGATTTGGGAGAATGGCATTGAAACATGTATATTATCATATGTGAAATGAATCACCAGTCCAGGTTTGATGCAGGATACAGGATGCTTGGGGCTGGTGCACTGGGATGACCCAAAAGGATTGTATGGGGAGGGAGGTGGGTTTAGGATGGGGAACACATGTACACCTGTAGAAGATTCATATCGATGTATGGCAAAACCAATACAACACAATATTGTAACCAATACAATATTGTAAAGTAATTAGCCTCCAATTAAAATAAATAAATTTATATTTTAAAAAATAAATAAAATAAAAAATAAGTACCATTATATCTACTACTGTGGGCAAGAGTACCTTAGAAAAAATGGAGTAGCCATGATAGTCAACAAAAGGGTCCGAAATGCAGTACTTGGATGCAATCTCAAAAATGACAGAATGATCCCTGTTCATTTCCAAGGCAAACCATTCAATATCACAGTAATTCAAGTCTATGCCCTGACCAGTAATGCTGAAGAAGCTGAAGTTGAACGGTTCTATGAAGACTTACTAGACCTTCTAGAACTAACACCCAAAAAAGATGTCCTTTTCATTATAGGGGACTGGAATGCAAAAGTAGGAAGTCAAGAAACACCTGGAGTAACAGGCAAATTTGGCCTTGGAGTACAGAATGAAGCAAGGCACAGGCTAATAGAGTTTTTCCAAGAGAATGCACTGGTCATAGCAAACACCCTCCTCCAATAACACAAGAAGACTCTACACATGGACATCACCAGATGGTCAACACTGAAATCAGACTGATTATATTCTTTGCAGCCAAACTTGGAGAAGCTCTATACAGTCAGCAAAAACCAGACCGGGAGCTGACTGTGGCTCAGATCATGAACTCCTTATTGGCAAATTCAGACTTAAATTGAAGAAAGTAGGGAAAACCACCAGACCATTCAAACGAACATGAACGTGAAGTCGCTCAGTCGTGTCCAACTCTTTGCAACCCCATGGACTGTAGCCTACCAGGCTCCTCTGTCCATGGGATTTTCCAGGCAATAGTACTGGAGTGGATTGCCATTTCCTTCTCCAAGGGATCTTCCCAACCCAGGGATTGAACCCGGGTCTCCCGCATCGTAGACAGATGCTTTACCATTCAGGTATGACCTAAATCAAATCCCTTACAATTATACAGTGGAAGTGAGAAATAGATTTAAGGGACTAGATCTGATAGAGTGTGATGAACTATGGACAGAGGTTCATGACATTGTACAGGAGAGAGATCAAGACCATCCCAAGAAAAAGAAATGGAAAAAAAGCAAAATGGCTGTCTGAGGAGGCCTTACAAATAGCTGGGAAAAGAAAAGATGCCAAAAGCAAAGGAGAAAAGGAAAGATATACATGTCTGAATGCAGAGTTCCAAAGAATAGCAAAGAGAGATATGAAAGCCTTCCTCAGTGATCAATGCAAAGAAACAGAGGAAAACAATATAATGCGAAAGACTAGAGATCTCTTCAAGAAAATTAGAGATACCAAGGGACCATTTCATGCAAAGATGGGCTTAATAAAGGACAGAAATGGTATGGACCTAACAGAAGCAGAAGATATTAAGAAGAGGTGGTAAGAATACACAGAAGAACTGTACAAAAAAGATCTTCATGACCAAGATAATCACCATGGTGTGATCACTCACCTAGAGCCAGACATCCTGGAAATATGAAGTCAAGTGGGCCTTAGGAAGCATCACTACGAACAAAGCTAGTGGAGGTGATGGAATCCCAGCTGAGCTATTTCAAATCCTGAAAGATGATGCTGTGAAAGTGCTGCACTCAATATGCCAGCAAATTTGGAAAACTCAGCAGTGGCCACAGGACTGGAAAAGGTCAGTTTTCATTCCAATCCCAAAGAAAGGCAATGCCAAAGAATGCTCAAACTACTGCACAATTGCACTCATCTCACACAGTAGTAAAGTAATGCTCAAATTCTCCAAGCCAGGCTTCAACAGTGTGAACTATGAACTTCCTGATGTTCAAGCCGGTTTTAGAAAAGGCAGAGGAATGAGAGATCAAATTGCCAACATCCGCTGGATCTTCAAAAAAGTAAGAGAGTTCCATAAAAACACCTACTTCTGCTCTATTGACTTTGCCAAAGCCTTTGACTGTTTGGATCACAATAAACTGTGGAAAATTCTGAAAGAGATGTGAATACCAGACCACCTGACATGCATCTTGACAAATCTGTATGCAGGTCAGGAAGCAACAGTTAGAACTGGATATGGAACAATAGACTGGTTCCAAATAGGGAAAGAAGTACGTCAAGACTGTATATTGTCAGTTTGCTTATTTAACTTCTATGCAGAGTACACCATGCGAAATGCCAGGCTGGATGAAGCACAAGCTGGACAAGATTGCCAGGAGAAATATCAATAACCTCAGATATCCAGATGATACCATCTTATGGCAGAAAGTGAAGAACTAAAGAGCCTCTTGTTGAAAGTGAAAGAGGAGAGTGAAAAAGCTGGCTTAAAGCTCAACATTCAGAAAACTTAATATCATGTCATCTGGTCCCATCACTTCATGGGAAATAGATGGGGAAACAGTGGAAACAGTGATAGACTATTTTTGGGGGCTCCAGAATCACTGTAGATGGTGACTGCAGCCATGAAATTAAAAGATTTTTGCTCCTTGGAAGAAAAGTTATGACCAACCTGACAGCATATTAAAAAGCAGAGACATTACTTTGCCAACAAAGGTCCGTCTAGTCAAGGCTATGGTTTTACCCATAGTCATATATGGATGTGAGTTGGACTATAAAGAAAGCTGAGCACCAAAGAATTGATGCTTTTAACTGTGGTGTTGGAGAAGACTCATGAGAGTCCCTTGGACTGCAAGGAGATCCAACCAGTCCATTCTAAAGGAGTCCTGAGTATTCATTGGAAGGAGTGATGTTGAAGCTGAAACTCCAATACTTTGGCCACCCAATGCGAAGAGCTGACTCATTGGAAAAGAGCCTGATGCTGCGAAAGATTGAAGGCCAGAGGAGAAGGGGAAGACAGAGGATGAAATGGTTGGATGGCATCACCAACCAATGGAGTTGAGTTTGGGTAAACTCCAGGAGTTCGCGATGGTCAGGTAGGCCTGGCATGCTGCAGTCCATGGGGTCGCAAAGAGTCTGACATGACTGAGCGACTGAATGGAACGTAATGGAACCCTAATTTTAAAATGGGCAAAGTATTTGAGTAGAGATTTCTCCAAAATGGATATAAATGTCAATAGCACATGAAAAGATGATCAATACCATTAGCCATTAAGAAAATACAAATCAAAACACAATGATATACCATGCCACATCCCCCTGGATGACTATAATCTGAAAAGAGACAATAAGTATTGGTGAGGTAATAGAAAAAGTAAGACCTTGATGCATAGATAGTGGAAATCCAAAATGGTACAGTTGGGTAGTATCTTAAAATATGAAACAGAGAAACCATATTACCCAGCCTCTACTCCTAAATATAATCAAGAAAAATGAAAACATATATCCTTACAAAACTTGCACACAAATCTTAACACCATTATTCATAAGTTAAAATGAAAACAATCCAAGTTTCCATCAACTGATAAATGGATAAATAAAATAATATATCCATATAATAAAATATCATTCAGCAGTAAAAAGGAATGAAGTACTGGTATATTCTAGGACACGAGTGTGTGTTAGTCACCCAGTTGTGTCCAACTCTTTGCGACGCTATGGACTATAGCCTGCCAGGTTCCTCCATCCATGGAATTTTCCAGACAAGAACACTGGAGTGGGTTGCCATATCCTTTTTCAGGGGATCTTCCTGACCCAGGGATTGAACCTACATTTCCCACACCGCAGGCAGATTCTTTACCATCATAGCTGGACTTTGAGGACATTATGCTAAAGTGAAAGAAGCCAGTCACAAGACCATATATTACATGATTCCATTTAAGTGAAATATTCAGAATAGGTATATCTTATATAAACAGAAAGTAACAGGGAGGAGCCAAGATGGCGGAGGAGTAGGACGGGGAGAACACTTTCTCCCCCACAAATTCATCAAAAGAGCATTTAAACGTCGAGTAAATTCCACAAAACAACTTCTGAATGCCAGCAGAGGATATCAGGCACCCAGAAAAGCAACCCAACTCTTCGAAAGGAGGTAGGAAAAAATATAAAAGACAAAAAAAGAGACAAAAGAGGGAGGGACGGAGTTCCGTCCCAGGAAGGGAGTCTTAAAAAGAGAGAAGTTTCCAAACACCAGGAAACCTTCTCACTGCCGAATCTGTGCCGAGCTTTGGAAGCACAGAGGGCAACATAACAGGGAGAAAAAAAATAAAAAAACAATTAAAAATTGCAGATTGGGAGCCCTACGGTAACTCCCCCAGTAGAGAAGCAGCGCAGACGCCTGCACACGCCATTAGCAAGCGGGGGCTGGGCAGGGAAGCGCGGCACGGGCTGTGTCGCTTAGAGTAAGAATCTGGCCGGAATGTCCTGAGCTCTATCTGAGTGAAATAATTTGGGGTAGCAAACCAGACTGTGGGATATCTACCACGCGAAAAGCCAGCCCTAACCTAAGACACCGCCAGGCCCGCGCACGGAACAAAGGACTGAACAGAGATAGCCGGCTGCAGACCTTCCCCCTCCGGTGACAGGCAGCCAGAGCCGGAGGGGGGCAATCGCAGCCCCAGAGAGACACTATCTATAAAACTGTAAGCAGGCTTCTTTGCTAACTAAAACTTCTTGGGGGTCTGGACGGTCAACATCTGCCTGAGAAGGTGCGCCAGTTTTACACCCAGATAACTGAGTGGCGGGGAGGCGATAAGTCGCAGCATTGGCGCTGCCAAACACCTCATCACCTGAGCTGCTCGGACCTGGGAAGAGCACAAAACGCAGGCCCAACTGAGTCTGCGCCTCTGAGGACTACCCGAGTGCCTGACCTGAGTGGCTCGGACCTGGGAGGTCAGCCCAGGGCCGGCCTCTGATTGTTCCAGGCGGAACAACCTAGAGCCCGAGCAGTGTGGGCAGGGAGGCTACACGCGCCGTGGGCAGGGGCAGACCCAGTGTGGCTGAGGCACTGCGAGCGCACACCAGTGTTATTTGTTTGCAGCAGCCCTCCCTCCCTCCCCACAGCGCGACTGAACAAGTGAGCCTAAATTAAAAAAAAAAAGTGTCCTCCACCGTCCCCTTTGTGTCAGGGCGGAAACCAGACACTGAAGAGACCAGCAAACAGAAGAAGCTATAACAGAGGGAAACGCCTTGGAAGCTACAGGCCATAGATTAAAACCCTGTGGTTACTACGGACTACATAGGAAGGGGCCTATAGATCTTGAGAAATATAAGTCGGACCAAGGAACTAGCCAAAAATGAACTGAACCCACAATACTCACAACAAAACCAGAGAAAGACCTAGATATATTTTTACTATTTTTACGATCAATCTTTCTTTTTTTTTAATTTTTTTAAAAAAAATTTTAAGTCCTCTATTGTCCTTTAATTTTCACTTTTATAACTTATTACTTTGCACAAAAAAAAAAAAAAGATCCTATTTTTTTTTCTTCTTCAGCAAACTTCATATATATATTTTATAATTTTTTGACCATGTTTTGTTTTTTTTTTGTTTTTCTTCTTCTTCTTTTCTTTAACATTGTATTTTTGAAATTCCAAACTCTACTCTAGATTTTTAATTTTAGCCTTTTGGTATATGTTATCAATTTTGTACCTATAGTTTTTTTTTATAATTTCTGTGACTTTTTTTTTTCCTTTTTTTCCCTCTGTTTCTTTCTCTTCTTCTTTTATATAACATCGTATATCTGCAATTCCAAACTCTACTCAAGATTTTTTTTTTTTAAGATTTTTAATTTATGCTTTTTGGTATTTGATATCAATGTTGTACCTGTATTTTCTTTATAATTTTTGCAACATTGTTTTTGTTGGTTTGTTTGTTTTCTCTCTTTATTTTTCTTCTTTTTTTTTAACATTGTATTTTTGAAATTCCAAACTCTACTCTAGATTTTTAATTTTTGCCTTTTGGTATTAGTTATCAATTTTGTACCTGTAGTTTCTTTATAATTTTCGCAACCTTGTTTGTTTTACTTTGTTCGTTTTTTCTCTCTTTCTTTTCCTTCTTTTCATTAACATCGTATTTTTGAAATTCCAAACTCTACTCTAGATTTTTAATTTTTGCTTTTATGTATTTGTTACCAATTTTGTACCTTTAAGAACCCAATCTTCAGGACCCATTTTTCACTAGGGAGCAAGATTACTGGCTTGACTGCTCTCTCTCCCTTTGGACTCTCCGTTTTCTCCACCAGGTCGCCTGTATCTCCTCCCTAACCCCTCTCTACTCTACCCAACTCTGTGAATTTCTGTGTGTTCCAGACGGTGGAGAGCACTTAGGGAACTGATTACTGGCTGGATCTGTCTCCCTCCTTTTCATTTCCCCCTTTTATCCTTCTGGCCACCTCTGTCTCCTTCCTCCTTCTTCTCTTCTCTGTATAACTCTGTGAACATCTCTGAGCGGTCCAGTTGTGGAGTGCACATAAGGAAGTGACTACTGGCTAGCCCACTCTGTCCACTATTGATTCCACCTCATGTCATTTGGGTCATCTCTAACTCCCTCCTCCCTCTTCTCTTCTCCATGTAACGCTGTGAACCTCTCTGAGTGACCCTCACAGTAGAGAAACTTCTTATCTTTAACGTAGATGTTTTATCAATGGTGCTGTATAGAAGGAGAAGTTTTGAAACTACAGTAAAAATAAGACCGATAACTGGAAGTAGGAGGCTTAAGTCCAAACCCTGACTCCAGGGAACTCCTGACTCCAAGGAACATTAATTGACAGGAGCTCATCAAACGCCTCCATACCGACACTGAAACCAAGCACCACACAAGGGCCAACAAGTTCCAGGGCAAGACATACCAAGCAAATTCTCCAGCAACAAAGGAACACAGCCCTGAGCTTCAAGATACAGGCTGCCCAAAGTCACTCCAAAACCATAGACATCTAATAACTCATTACTGGACATTTCATTACACTCCAGAGAGAAGAAATACAGCTCCATCCACCAGAACATCGACACAAGCTTCCCTAACCAGGAAACCTTAACAAGCCACCTGTACAAGCCCACACACAGGGAGTAAACGCCACAATAAAGAGAACTCCACAAACTGCCAGAATACAGAAAGGACACCCCAAACTCAGCAATTTAAACAAGATGAAGAGACAGAGGAATACCCAGCAGATAAAGGAACAGGATAAATGCCCACCAAACCAAACAAAAGAGGAAGAGATAGGGAATCTACCTGATAAAGAATTCCGAATAATGACAGTGAAATTGATCCAAAATCTTGAAATTAAAATGGAATCACAGATAAATAGCCTGGAGGCAAGGATTGAGAAGATGCAAGAAAGGTTTAACAAGGACTTAGAAGAAATAAAAAAGAGTCAATATATAATGAATAATGCAATAAGTGAAATTAAAAACACTCTGGAGGCAACAAATAGTAGAATAACAGAGGCAGAAGATAGGATTAGTGAATTAGAAGATAGAATGGTAGAAATAAATGAATCAGAGAGGATAAAAGAAAAACGAATTAAAAGAAATGAGGACAATCTCAGAGACCTCCAGGACAATATTAAACGCTACAACATTCGAATCATAGGGGTCCCAGAAGAAGATGACCAAAAGAAAGACCATGAGAAAATACTTGAGGAGATAATAGTTGAAAACTTCCCTAAAATGGGGAAGGAAATAATCACCCAAGTCCAAGAAACCCAGAGAGTCCCAAACAGGATAAACCCAAGGCGAAACACCCCAAGACACATATTAATCAAATTAACAAAGATCAAACACAAAGAACAAATATTAAAAGCAGCAAGGGAAAAACAACAAATAACACGCAAGGGAATACCCATAAGGATAACAGCTGATCTTTCAATAGAAACTCTTCAAGCCAGGAGGGAATGGCAAGACATACTTAAAATGATGAAAGAAAATAACCTACAGCCCAGATTATTGTACCCAGCAAGGATCTCATTCAAGTATGAAGGAGAAATCAAAAGCTTTTCAGACAAGCAAAAGCTGAGAGAATTCTGCACCACCAAACCAGCTCTCCAACAAATGCTAAAGGATATTCTCTAGACAGGAAACACAAAAACAGTGTATAAATTCGAACCCAAAACAATAAAGTAAATGGCAATGGGATCATACGTATCAGTAATTACCTTAAACGTAAATGGGTTGAATGCCCCAACCAAAAGACAAAGACTGACTGAATGGATACAAAAACAAGACCCCTACATATGTTGTCTACAAGAGACCCACCTCAAAACAGGGGACACATACAGACTGAAAGTGAAGGGCTGGAAAAAGATTTTCCATGCAAATAGGGACCAAAAGAAAGCAGGAGTAGCAATACTCATATCAGATAAAATAGACTTTAAAACAAAGGCTGTGAAAAGAGACAAAGAAGGTCACTACATAATGATCAAAGGATCAATCCAAGAAGAAGATATAACAATTATAAATATATATGCACCCAACACGGGAGCACCACAGTATGTAAGACAAATGCTAACAAGTATGAAAGGAGAAATTAACAATAACACAATAATAGTGGGAGACTTTAATACCCCACTCACACCTATGGATAGATCAACTAAACAGAAAATTAACAAGGAAACACAAACTTTAAACGATACAATAGACCAGTTAGACCTAATTGATATCTAAAGGACATTTCATCCCAAAACAATGAATTTCACCTTTTTCTCAAGCACACATGGAACCTTCTCCAGGATAGATCACATCCTGGGCCATAAAGCTAGCCTTGGTAAATTCAAAAAAATAGAAATCATTCCAAGCATCTTTTCTGACCATAATGCAGGAAGATTAGATCTCAATTACAGGAGAAAAACTATTAAAAATTCCAACATATGGAGGGTGAACAACATGCTGCTGAATAACCAACAAATCACAGAAGAAATCAAAAAAGACATCAAAATTTGCATAGAAATGAATGAAAATGAAAACACAACAACCCAAAACTTGTGGGACACGGTAAAAGCAGTCCTAAGGGGAAAGTTCATAGCAATACAGGCACACCTCAAGAAACAAGAAAAAAGTCAAATAAATAACCTAACTCTACACCTAAAGCAACTAGAAAAGGAAGAAATGAAGAACCCCAGGGTTAGTAGAAGGAAAGAAATCTTAAAACTTAGAGCAGAAATAAATGCAAAAGAAACAAAAGTGATCATAGCAAAAATCAACAAAACCAAAAGCTGGTTTTTTAAGATAAATAAAACTGACAAACCATTAGCCAGACTCATCAAGAAACAGGGAGAGAAAAATCAAATCAATAAAATTAGAAATGAAAATGGAGAGATCACAACAGACAACACAGAAATACAAAGGATCATAAGAGACTACTATCAGCAATTATATGCCAATAAAATGGACAATGTGGAAGAAATGGACAAATTCTTAGAAAAGTACAACTTTCCAAAACTCGACCAGGAAGAAATAGAAAATCTTAACAGACCCATCACAAGCACGGAAATTGAAACTGTAATCAAAAATCCTCCAGCAAACAAAAGCCCAGGTCCAGACGGCTTCACAGCTGAATTCTACCAAAAATTTAGAGAAGAGCTGACACCTATCCTGCTCAAACTCTTCCAGAAAATTGCAGAGGATAGTAAACTTCCAAACTCATTCTATGAGGCCACCATCACCCTAATACCAAAACCTAACAAAGATCCCACAAAAAAAGAAAACTACAGGCCAATATCACTGATGAACATAGATGCAAAAATCCTTAACAAAATTCTAGCAATCAGAATCCAACAACACATTAAAAAGATCATACACCATGACCAAGTGGGCTTTATCCCAGGGATGCAACGATTCTTCAATATCCGCAAATCAATCAATGTAATACACCACATTAACAAATTGAAAAATAAAAACCATATGATTATCTCAATAGATGCAGAGAAAGCCTTTGACAAAATTCAACATCCATTTATGATAAAAACCCTCCAGAAAGCAGGAATAGAAGGAACATACCTCAACATAATAAAAGCTATATATGACAAACCCACAGCAAACATTATCCTCAATGGTGAAAAATTGAAAGCATTTCCTCTAAAGTCAGGAACAAGACAAGGGTGCCCACTTTCACCATTACTATTCAACATAGTTTTGGAAGTTTTGGCCACAGCAATCAGAGCAGAAAAAGAAATAAAAGGAATCCAAATTGGAAAAGAAGAAGTAAAGCTCTCACTGTTTGCAGATGACATGATCCTCTACATAGAAAACCCTAAAGACTCCACCAGAAAATTACTAGAACTAATCAATGACTATAGTAAAGTTGCAGGATATAAAATCAACACACAGAAATCACTTGCATTCCTATACACTAATAATGAGAAAACAGAAAGAGAAATTAAGGAAACAATTCCATTCACCATTACAACGGAAAGAATAAAATACTTAGGAATATATCTACCTAAAGAAACTAAAGACCTATATATAGAAAACTATAAAACACTGGTGAAAGAAATCAAAGAGGACACTAACAGATGGAGAAATATACCATGTTCATGGATCAGAAGAATCAATATAGTGAAAATGAGTATACTACCCAAAGCAATCTACAGATTCAATGCAATCCCTATCAAGCTACCAACAGTATTCTTCACAGAGCTAGAACAAATAATTTCACAATTTGTATGGAAATACAAAAAACCTCGAATAGCCAAAGCGATCTTGAGAAAGAAGAATGGAACTGGAGGAATCAACCTACCTGACCTCAGGCTCTACTACAAAGCCACAGTTATCAAGACAGTATGGTACTGGCACAAAGACAGAAATATAGATCAATGGAACAAAATAGAAAGCCCAGAGATAAATCCACGCACATATGGACACCTTATCTTTGACAAAGGAGGCAAGAATATACATTGGATTAAAGACAATCTCTTTAACAAGTGGTGCTGGGAAAACTGGTCAATCACTTGTAAAAGAATGAAACTAAGAACACTTTCTAACACCATACACAAAAATAAACTCAAAATGGATTAAAGATCTAAACGTAAGACCAGAAACTATAAAACTCCTAGAGGAGAACGTGGCAAAACACTCTCTGACATACATCACAGCAGGATCCTCTATGACCCACCTCCCAGAATATTGGAAATAAAAGCAAAAATAAACAAATGGGACCTAATTAACCTTAAAAGCTTCTGCACATCAAAGGAAACTATTAGCAAGGTGAAAAGACAGCCTTCAGAATGGGAGAAGATAATAGCAAATGAAGCAACTGACAAACAACTAATCTCAAGAATATACAAGCAACTCCTATAGCTCAACTCCAGAAAAATAAATGACCCAATCAAAAAATGGGCCAAAGAACTAAATAGACATTTCTCCAAAGAAGACATACAGATGGCTAACAAACACAAGAAAAGATGCTCAACATCACTCATTATCAGAGAAATGCAAATCAAAACCACTATGAGGTACCATTTCACACCAGTCAGAATGGCTGCGATCCAAAAGTCTACAAGCAATAAATGCTGGAGAGGGTGTGGAGAAAAGGGAACCCTCTTACACTGTTGGTGGGAATGAAAACTAGTACAGCCACTATGGAGAACAGTGTGGAGATTCCTTAAAAAACTGGAAATAGAACTGCTTTATGATCCAGCAATCCCACTGCTGGGCATACACACTGAGGAAACCAGAAGGGAAAGAGACACGTGTACCCCAATGTTCATCGCAGCACTGTTTATAATAGCCAGGACATGGAAGCAACCTAGATGTCCATCAGCAGATGAATGGATAAGAACGCCGTGGTACATATACACAATGGAGTATTACTCAGCCATTAAAAAGAATACATTTGAATCAGTTCTAATGAGGTGGATGAAACTGGAGCCTATTATACAGAGTGAAGTAAGCCAGAAAGAAAAACACCAATACAGTATACTAATGCATATATATGGAATTTAGAAAGATGGTAACAATAACCCTGTGTACGACAGCAAAAGAGACACTGATGTATAGAACAGTCTTATGGACTCTGTGGGAGAGGGTGAGGGTGGGAAGATTTGGGAGTATGGCATTGAAACATGTAAAATATCATGTATGAAACGAGTTGCCAGTCCAGGTTCGATGCACGATACTGGATGCTTGGGGCTGGTGCACTGGGACGACCCAGAGGGATGGTATGGGGAGGGAGGAAGGAGGAGGGTTCAGGATGGGGAGCACATGTATACCTGTGGCGGATTCATTTTGATATTTGGCAAAACTAATACAATTATGTAAAGTTTAAAAATAAAATAAAATTAAAAAAAAAATAAACAAAGTAGATTAGTGACTGACTAGAGCTAGTGAATTTGCTGATGAGACCAAGAGGGCAGGTATAATGGCTGCTTGGGGGTTGATACATATATTCTGAAACTATGAGGCAGTGACAGTTACATAACTGTTAATATATTTAAAACCATAGAATTGTACACTTAAAATGGGTGACTGTATAGTACATAAATTGTATGTCAGTGAAATTTTTTTAAAACTTAAGCAGAGACATTACTTTACTAACAAAGGTCCGTCTAGTCAAAGCTCTGTTTTTTCCCAGTAGTCATGTACAGATGTGAGAGATGAGAAAAAAAGAAAAGAAAGTAAAGTAAAAGTAAAGTAAAAAAAGTAAAGAAAGCTGAGCACCAAAAAATTGATGCTTTTGAACTATGATGTTGAAGAAGACTCCTGAGAGTCCCTTGGACTGCAAGGAGATCCAACCAGTCCATCCTAAAGGAAATCAGTCCTGAATATTCATTAGAAGGACTGATGCTGAAGCTGAAACTCCAATACTTTGGCCACCTGATGCAAAGAACTGACTCATCAGAAAAGACCCTGATGCTGGAAAAGATTGAAGGCAGGAGGAGAAGGGGACGACAGAGGGTGAGATGGTTGGATGGCATCATCGACACAATGGACATGAGTTTGAGTAGGCTCCAGGAGTTGGTGATGGACAGGGAAGCCTGGCGTGCTGTAGTCCATGGCGTCGCAAAGAGTCAGACATGACTGAGTGACTGAACTGAACTGAAACAGAGCTGAGACAGGAGACAAACAAAATTGGGGGCTTTTAACACTCTTCTTTCAGCAACTGATAAAATTACAAGGCGAAAGTCAGCAAAAATGTATAAAATGTGAACAATACAACTAATTAGAGTTAAATGACATTTGCAGTACACCAACAATAGCATAACATACACTTGCTTCAAGCACCTATAGATCATCCCCAAGACAGACCATACCCTGGGCCATAAAGCAAACCTCAACAAATTCAAAAGAACAAATTTCTATGGACTGAATGTTTTTATCCCCCCAAAAGTCATATATGAAGGCCTTAACCCACAATGTGGTATGGTGGGGCCAAAGGAGATACAGCCTTTGAGAAGTAATTGGGTTTGGACGAGGTCATGGAGGTGAATCCCTTATGATGGTACTGATACCCTTATAACGAGATAAAGTAACCAGAGTTCTCTCTCAGCCATGTGAAGACACAGCAAGAAGGCTACTATCTACAAGCCAGGAAATGGGCCCTGAACAGAACTTTATCATGCTGGTACCTTGATCTCAGACTGAGAGCCTCCAGAACTGTGGGAAATAATATTTATTATTTAGGCCTTTCAGTCTATGGTGTTTCTGTTAATAGTATCCCACAGACAAATATAGAAATCATAAAGATTGTATTCTCTGATTACAATGTAATTAAACCAGAAATCAGTAACAGAAAGACAACAGGAAAATCTTTGAACATGTGAAGATTTAAAACAAACTTCTAAATAATCAATGGGTCAAAGAAGAAATCTCAAAGAAATACAAAACTGTAAGAACTGAATGAAAACAAAAACACAATATATCAAAATATATGGGACATAGCCAAAGCAGTACTGAATGAGAAATTTATAATGCTTTATAAATACTTATATTAGGAGAAAGGGGAGAGTGATTTCAGCAAAATAGGAGAACAGGCATTTTTACCATCCTCCTCAACAAGAACACAGATTTTGACAATCATCCATAGATGAGAATACCTCTGTGGAAGTTCTGGAGTCCAAGAGAAATTCTAGCACACCACGAAAGCAAAAAAAAAAACAAAAAAACAAACCCCCGATTGAACACACTGAAGAAGAGAAACAGTCTCATTTTACCCATGTCACCACCTTTCCCAGACAAGAATCCTGGAGTGGGCTGCCATTAGCCTGCCAGGCGATAGCCCATGGGGTCATAAAGAGTCAGATAAGACTTAGCAAATAAACAGTACTCTGTCTCCCAAGACAGTACAGCACAGTGGCAAGAGAGAACCTGTCAGTCAGCAATTTTTCCCATGCAGGAAAGTGAGACCATGAGAGTAAGCACCTAGCTTTCCCAACTATGCAAAACACTGCCAAATATTTGCAAACCATATACCTGATAAAAGGTTAAAATAAAAAATACAAAGTTCAATAGCAAGAAAAAAAATCCAACTTAAAAACAGGAAAAGGACTTGAGTAGACATTTTTCCAAAGAAGATATATAAATGGCCAACAGGTATATGAAAAGATGTTCAACATCAAGGAACTGCAAATCAAAACTACAATGTTATATACTATCTCATGCCTGTTAAAATGGCTATCATCAAACAAAACAAGAGATAAATGCTGACAAGGATGAGAAGAAAAAAAGAACCCTGTGCACTGTAGGTGGGAATGTAAGTTGGTTTAGCCACTATAGAAAACAATATAAAGATTCATCAAAAAGTTAAAAACAGACTACCATACAATACCATACCATACTAGAATCTACTTCTGAGACTACATCCAAAGCAAGTTAAATCACTATGTTGAAAAAATATCTGCACTCCCTTGTAGTATTATTCACAACACCTAAGATATGGAAACAACTTAAGCCTCCAAAGATGAAGGAATGGATAAAGAAAGTGCTGTGTGTGTGTGTGTGTGTGCATGTATAAAATATTCCACTGTAAAATATGTACACAATGAGACATTATTTAGCCATAAAAATAAGGAATTCCTTCCATTTGTGACAACATGGATAGATATTGAGAGTATTATGCTAAGTGAAATAAAGACAAATATGATATCACTTATATGTAGAATCTTAAAAAATAAAACATAGCAATTCACAGAATATGTAGAATCTTAAAAAACAAAACATAATGAAATTCACAGAAAAGGGGATAAGATTTGTGGTTACTGATGCATAGGTTGGGGAGATTGGGAACTGGATAAAGCTGGTCAAAAACTCAATTTGTAAGACAAATAAGTACTAGGGATGTAAAATATAACATGATGATTATCATTAACTATTGTCTGGTACATTTTAAAGTTGTGAAGAGAGTAAATCCTAAGAGCTCTCATCACAAAGAAAAAACTTTTTTTCTTTTTCTTCATCTTTATGAGATGATTGATGTTAACTAAACTTACTGTCGTAATCCTTTTAAATATATATGTTAAATCATGCTGTACACCTTAAACTTATACAATGCTATCAATTATATCTCAATTAAACTGAAAAAGAAACTGGAAAAAAGAACATTAGGCATACTTCAATACAAGTATTATTCCTCTTTTACTGAAACAGTAGGATAAAGGTTACGTATGTATTTTAGACATTACTTTGCCAACAAAGGTTCGTCTAGTCAAGGCTATAGTTTTTCCTATGGTCATTTATGGATGTGAAAGTTGGACTGTGAAGAAGGCTGAGCACTGAAGAATTGATGCTTTTTAACTGTGGTGTTGGAGAAGACTCTTGGAGGCCCTTGGACTGCAAGGAGATCCAACCAGTCCATTCTGAAGGAGATCAGCCCTGGGATTTCTTTGGAAGGAATGATGCTAAAGCTGAAACTCCAGTACTTTGGCCACCTCATGCAGAGAGTTGACTCACTGGAAAAGATTCTTATGCTGGGAGGGATTGGAGGCAAGAGGAGAAGGGGACGACAGAGGATGGATGGCTGGATGGCATCACTGACTCGATGGACGTTGAGTCTCAGTGAACTCTGGGAGTTGGTGATGGACAGGGAGGCCTGGCGTGCTGCGATTCATGGGGTTGCAAAGAGTCGGACACGACTGAGCGACTGATCTGATCTGATCTGATGTATTTTACTATCACAGGTGAAGTGAAAGCCTCTTCATCATTTCTTTGACAAACATTTGTTAAAAACAGAAAATTTTCAAAGCACTGTACTCAAATAAAGGAAAGACAAGCAAAGACAAAGATAGACATAACCCTACCCCTTGAGGAACCTGAAATACAATGGAGCAGAGAGTGATAAAACTATTTTAATATAAGAACAAAACACCAAGATTTCCCTGGTAGTCCAGTGGTTAAGAATCTGCTTTTCAATGTAGGGGACATTAGTTTGATCCCTGATCCGGGGAACTAAGATTCTACATGGGTTGAGGCAACTAAGCCGGTGCACCACAACTACTGAGCCTGTACTCCTGGAGCCCAAGTGCTACAACCAGAAAGAAGCCAGAACACCGCAACTAGAGAAGCCCATGCACTGCAAAGTATGATTCTTCATGCTGCAACCAAGACCCAATGCAGTCTAATAAATATATAAATAAATATTGTCTTAAAACAAAATACTATGAGAATACTTATATACAGTAAGCTCACCTTTGCAACATGAAAGATACGTGCAATTTTTCATAGGCGGAGAAAGTAAGAAAGGAATTAAATGCAGGAAACAATGAACAAACACACAGAGATCTGAAATTGAAAGTGCACATTACCTAGGCATGTTGCAGAGTAATTAGGAAATATGATTTCGAATCAAGCAAAATAAACCTAGATTTGAATTCTAAGTTATTCCATTGTTTTTTTATGTGATCCTGAATAAATAACCTAACCTCTGTAAAAATGCAGACAACAGGCTGGTCCAATGGTAATGGGTTACCAGAACTTATTAACATTGGTGTCACTAAAATTGGTATACAACTTCCCACTGCTAAATTTGACTGGCTTTTAAAAAAGAAAAAAAAAAGGCAGACAATAATAAGTATTGTTTAATAGCACTGTTGTAAGGATTAAACTATATACAAGTAGGTTACTCGGCACAGTGTGATGTTATAAAGAAAGAAAAAAAAGTATTGTCATTTTACAGTGTGAGTAAATTCCAAAACACAACAAAACTTGTGCGCACCAGGACCCAGAGGAAAGGAGCAGAGAGCCCACAAGAGACTGAGCCAGACTTGCCTGTGAGTGTCCAGGAGTCTCCAGCAGAGGTGTGGGTCGACAGCTGCCTGTCGCAGGGTCAGAGGCACTGACTACAACAGTCATAGGAGCTGGGCCTGTGGCATAAGTCCTTTTGAAGGAGGTCACCATTACCCCACCATAGTTTGGCCTCAGGACAAACTACAGGGAGGGAACACAGCCTGACTCATCGGAAGATAACTGGATTAAAGATTTACTGAGCATGGCCCTGTGCACCAGAGCAAGACCCAGTTTTACCCATAGCCAGTGCCTCCCACCAGGAAATTTCCACAAGCTTCATATCCTCATCCATCAGAGGGCAGACACTAATCACAAAAACTAACCAAATGAATCACATGGATCACAATCTTGTCTGACACAATGAACTATGAGCCATGCCATGTAGGGCCACACAAGACGGATGGGTCATGGTTAGAGTTCTGACAAAACGTGGTCCACTGGAGAAGGGAATGGAAAGCCACTTTAGCATTCTTGCCTTGACAACCCCAGGAAGAGTATGAAAAGGCAAAAAGATATGACACTAAAAGATGAACTCCCTAGGTTGGGCACCTACCAACATGCTACTGGAAAGGAGCAGAGAAATAGCTCCAGACGGAATGAAGAGGCTGAGCCAAAGTGGAAACAACGCCCAGGTGTGGATGTCTGGTGGTGAAATTAAAGTCCAATGCTATAAAGAACAATACTGCATAGGAATGTATAATGTTAGGTTCATGAATCAAAGTAAACCGGAAGTGGTCAAACAGGAGATGACAAGCATGAATGTTGACATTTTAGGAATTGGTGAACTAAAATGGACTGGAATGGGCGAATTTAATTCAGATGACCATTATATCTACTATTGTGGGCAAGAATACCTTAGAAGAAATGGAGTAGCCATCATAGTCAACAAAAGGGTCCGAAATGCAGTGCTTGGATGCAATCTCAAAAACTACAGAATGATCTCTGTTCGTTTCCAGAGCAAACCATTCAATATCACAGCAATCCAAGTCTATGCCCCCACAAGTAATGCCAAAGAAGCTGAAGTTGAATGGTTCTATGAAGACCTACAAGACCTTCTAGAACTAACACCAAAAAAAGATGTTCATTGCATTATAGGGGACTAGAATGCAAAAGTAGGAAGTCAAGAGACACCTGGAGTAACAGGCAAATTTGGCCTTGGAGTACAAAATTAAGCAGAGCAAAGGCTAACAGAGTTTTGCCAAGAAAATACACTGGTCATAGCAAACACCCTCTTCCAACAACACAAGAGAAGACTCTACACATTGACATCACCAGATGGTCAATACTGAAATCAGATTGATTATATTCTTTGCAGCCAAAAATGGAGAAGCAAAACAAGACCGGGAGCTGACTGTGGCTCAGATCATGAACTCCTTATTGCCAAATTCAGACTTAAATTGGAGAAACTAGGGAAAACCACTAGATCATTCAGGTATGACCTAAATCAAATCCCTTACAATTATACAGTGGAAATGACAAATAGATTTCAGGGATTTGATCTGATAGACAGAGTACCTGAAGAACTATGGACAGAGTTTCATGACATTGTACAGGAGGTAGTGATGAAAACCATCCCCAAGAAAAAGAAATACAAAAAGGCAAAATGGCTGTCTGAGGAGGCCTTACAAATAGCTGAGAAAAGAACAGAAGCAGAAGGCAAAGGAGAAAAGGAAAGATATACCCATTTGAATGCAGAGTTCCAAAGAATAACAAGGAGAGATAAGAAAGCCTTCCTCAGTGATCAGTGCAAAGAAACAAAGGAAAACAACAGAATGGGAAAGACTAGAGAGCTCTTCAAGAAAATTAGAGATACCAAGGGAACATTTCATGCAAAGATGGGCATAATTAAGGACAGAAATGGTATGGATCTAACAGAAGCAACAAAGATATTAAGAAGAGGTGGCAAGAATATACAGAAGAACTATACCAAAAAGATCTTAATGACTCAGATAACCATGATGTGTGACCACTCACCTAGAGCCAGACAGGAGTGCAAAGTCAACTGGGCCTTAGAAAGCATCAGTACAAACAAAGCTAGTGGAGGTGATGGAATCCCAGCTGAGCTATTTCAAATCCTAGAAGATGATGCTGTACTTGGTATGCCAGCAAATATGGAACACTCAGCAGTGGTCACAGGATTGGAAAAGGTCAGTTTTTATTCAAATCCCAAAGAAGAGCAATGCCAAAGACTGTTCAAACTACCACACAATTGCACTCATTTCACATACCAGCAAAGTAATGCTCAAAATTATCCAAGCCAGGCCGCCACAGAAAGTGAACCAAGAACTTTCAGATGTACAAGCTAGATTTAGAAAAGGCAGAGGAACTATAGACCAAATTGCCAAAATCTTTGGATCACAGAAAAAGCAAAAGCGTTTCAGAAAAACATCTACTTCTGCTTTATTGACTATGCTAAAGCCTTTTACTATATGGATCACAACAAACTGTGGAAAATTCTTCAAGAGATGGGAATAGCAGACCACCTTACCTGCCTCCTAAGAAATCTGTATGCAAGTCAAGAAGCAACAGCTAGAACTGGACATGGAACAATGGACTGGTTCCAAACTGGGAAAGGAGTATGTCAAGGCTGTATACTGTCACCCCACTTATTTAACTTATATGTAGAGTACATCATGTGAAATGTCAGACTGGATGAAGCACAAGCTGGGATCAAGATTGCTGAGAGAAATATCAATAACCTCAGATATGCAGATGACACCACCCTAATGGTAGAAAGCAAAGAGGAACCAAAGAGCCCCTTGATGAAGGTGAAAGAGAGAGGGGAAAAGCTGGCTTAAGACTCAATATTTTAAAACAAAAATCACAGCATCTGGTCCCATCACTTCATGGCAAATAGATGGGGAGACAATGGAAACAGTAACAGACTTTATTTTTTGGGGCTCCAAAATCACTGCAGACTTTATTTTTTGGGACTCCAAAATCACCATGGTTGCAGGTGACTGCAGCCATGAAATTAAAAGACACTTGCTCTTTGGGAGAAAAGCTATGACAAACCTAGACAGCGTATTAAAAAGCAGAGACATTACTTTGCCAACAAAGGTCTGTCTAGTCAAAGCTATGGTTTTTCCAGTAGTCATGTATGGATGTGAGAGTTGGACCATCAGAAGGCTGAACGTTGAAGAATTGATGCTTTTGAGCTGTGGTGTTGGAGAAGACTCTTGAGAGTCCCTTGGACTGCAAGAAAATCAAACCAGTCAGTCCTAAAGGAAATCAGTTCTGAATATCCATTAGCAGGACTGATGCTGAAGCTGAAGCTCCAATACTTTGGCCAAGTGATGCAAAGAACTGACTCATTGGAATAGATCTTGATGCTGGGAAAAACTGAAGGCAGCAGAGAAAGGGGACAACAGAGGATGAGATGGTTGGAAGACATCACTGACTCAATGGACATGACTTTGAGAAAGCTCCAGGAGATGGTGAAGGACAGGAAAGCCTGACATGCTGCAGCCCATGGGGTCGCAAAGAGTCGGACACAACTGAGCGACTCAGTATCAGTCTCAGTTCAGTCACTCAGTCGTGTCTGACTCTTTGTGACCCCATGAATCGCAGCATGCCAAGCCTCCCTGTCCATCACCAATTCCCAGAGTCCACCCAAACCCATGTCCATTGAGTCAGTGATGCCATCCAATCATCTCATCCTCTGTCATCCCCTTCTCCTCCTGCCCTCAATCTTTCCCAGCATCAGGGTCTTTTCAAATGAGTCAGCTCTTCACATCAGGTGGCAAAAGTACTGGAGTTTCAGCTTCAACATCAGTCCTTCCAATGAACACCCGGGACTGATCTCCTTTAGGATGGACTAGTTGGATCTCCTTGCAGTCCAAGGGACTCTCAAAAGAGTCTTCTCCAACACCACAGTTCAAAAGCATCAATTCTTCGGCGCTCAGCTTTCTTTATAGTCCAACTTTCACATCCACACATGACCACTGAGTGACTGAACACCACCAAATACAAATACAGGCATTATTTTTTTCTGAAATACGATCAGTAGCTAAAAAGCACATACAAATACATAAGCACTTTTAATATATGAAATATTATTCAAATATTTATATCTAAAAGCATGCATACTTAAAGTAATCCTGTATTTATATGCTTAATATTTAAGCAATAGAATATGTTAAATATTTCTGAAAAAAGCTAATGGGGAAAAATTATACTTTTAATCTATATGTAAACTTATCCTATTATTTTCTAATATTATATTTTTATAAAACTTAGGTTACACCTAAAATCCAAAATTACTTTATCTATATTGCTATAAAACCTACTTTTTCTTCTCTTTCTGTTTCAAGGTGTTTCTTAACAGACCTAAGTTCATTTCTGAGATTGGATAGTTCAGTCTCCTAAAGAAAAAGGAACATGAAATTTATAAGTGCATCTATATAGTTAAGATAATGAAAATGCAAACTAATATTTTAAAACTTTAGTTTTACAGAAAAATGAATTCACTCATAAAAGATATACATTTTAAAAGCTTACTGATATGAAGGCTGCTAGACGAACATAACCAAAGATTTCATTTAGACAAATTTTAACACTATATATATCTCTAAAGAAATATTTAACACTATATGTATCTCTTCTTCTCATCCTCTCCCAATCTATTCCACTCCTCCTTTCCAAACCTCAATCAGAGCTCAAACTTATTTGTAATTGTAATTTATAACTTTTCACTTGAAAAAAAGAGATCATTCTACAATTTCAAAAAAAATCAGAAAACCATCTCCCTATAAGATCTATAATATCCCTTTCAGATGTATGGTTATTTGATTCTATAGATCAAAAATTATGGTTTATATGAAAACTGGCTTCTACTGCTATTTGTTCTCACCAGAGATGCTTTCATTGATGAGTGTTCTTGTTCTTTGCTCTTATACAGTCCTAATTCTGAGTCTCTTTCTTCAACAATTTTATCATATTGGTGCTATATTAAATAGAACATTTTAGATGTATTAGAAGTTCAAAAGCTTATGTTTTAATAACACTGTTATCCTAATGCATTTAATATTTACAAAAATGATGTTTATGAATTCAGTAATATATATTTGAGCATATTTTAAAATTTTTTAAATTACATTTTTAAATGCTAACAATAAAAACAATAAAACATAGATAACGGTCTTAGAAATAACCCGAGCAAAAAATAATATTTTTTAATTAGGAATAATGAATTTCATAATTTTAAAAAAACATTAGAAACACGAGGACCTCTTAGAAAAACTGCTGATTCCAGATCTTGGGCAGGAAATACAAGATGAATCTTAAATATTTTGTTGTTAACAGAAAGTAAGAAAGCTATCACAGATTATTAGGGTCAAGTCAAAAGGACCTGCCAACCAGTTTGAAGAGGTTCCCAATGGCCAAAGTTGGGACAATTTAAGTATCAATAAGGATAAAAACTGTACTGGATTAAGACATACAAAAGTTGCTTACATTTATGAGTTCACAATATTACTTAAAATATTTTTAATTTCTCATAGGTTACTTCATAATAATATCCTAGCAACAACTTATAAAGATTAATTGATATGTATAGCCCACTTTCTATCAAAATCCTGAAGAGTATAAGACTTAATTCCCTAAGGGAATGATTACTTTAAAACAACAGTAAAAAGTACAGCATACTCACAAACACAACTAACATAGTTTTACATCTCTTTATTATTGTTTAGTCTAGTATATGTTGGCCACAGGTAGAGGATACAAATATTATATTTATTTAAGCACATATACTAGGTATGCATTTTAATAAAAATAAGATGGAAAATTCTGTAAGAGACTACTAAGGAAACTGAGAACAAGAGTGGTTATATCTATCCATAAAATGATGAGGAAAGACTTCTTCAAGGAAGTGACGCTTAGGCTCAGCTTCAGGTAGTGAAGATTTGGAAAAATGAGAGATCAAGGGTATTCCAGCTATAATTAGGCACTTTTGTCTAAACAATTTTCTCTAACAAATCAGAATACTACATTTTACCATTTTATGCATAAATATTGCTAAAATTGATAATTTTCATTATACAAAAAGGAAAAAAATCACCTTATGTTTTTCCATAAGTGCAACCATTTCAGCTATTTTATGTTGACATCGTATATCAATTTCTTTCTGTAATTTTACTGCTTCATCAGCTACTACTTTTGCTTTTGCAACCTATGAAATAAATTTAAAGTTTTTTAAAATTAATGCCCAAAAAGCAAATTAAACTCAAATGTTAAATTTAAGTTAAAATGAAGAAATCAAACACCAGGAAATTGGGAAAGCTAAGTAGAAAATGCACTACTGTTTTGGTTTATTTTAGTTAGGGTCTTCTATCAAGTGAGATGACAGTATAACACTGAAAAATCATCTAATCTTTCCAAAACAGTTATATACTACTCAATACTTAAATACTTAGCATAACAATACTTTTAGTTTCTATTTTAAAAAGCTAATTAATTGTCCCTGATATAATTTACTAAATCTTCTAAAGAGTTATAATGTTAAAAGAATTATTACTTTTCTTTTAAAATGTTAACATACAAATATATGGTTTTAGTATAACAAGTTTTCAAACATATTTAGGTTTTCCTACCTCTCCCAAAAGATTTTCTTCTATTAGCTTTTTGTCCTCAATTTCTTTCTGATAGCTGTCAGTCATTTGTTTAAATTTTTGTTTGGCACCTTCTAGTTCTATCTCTAATTTACTGACCTTCGAATAAAGAAAACAGAATGAACATTAGTAAACGCTGTGGATTACTTGAAAAATGCATTCATTTTGGGGTTTTGTGACTCTCAGAAGATGATTTATTTATAAGATATTACAGTTGGATCATTTTCCTTACACTTTTCATATGGGGAGATGTGCTTTATTTTTCACAAAATCTATCTTTTCTCCTAAACTACATAGTCTTGACAAGTAATATCCTAAAAGCAGGCATAGTTTTATTTTTTAAATTTTTTGACAATATTTAAATTATTTAGTCTCTGTTGTTTTATTACAATAAGTAACTATTCCATTTGGACAGAACACCCATGTGATTCAAAGAAAAAGCGACGGGGAGGGAGGTAGGAGGGGGGTTCAGGATGGGGATCACCCGTGGTGGATTCATGTCAAGGTATGGAAAAACCACTACAATACTGTAATGTAATTAGCCTCCAATTAAAATAAATAAACTTATATTACAAAAAAAGGAAAGTTTATTGTGATATAACTTATATGCAAAAAAAAAAAAAAAACCCACATATTTAATGTGGAAATCCAGCTGGATATTTAATGGAGTTCCAACTTAGCTATTTAAAATCCTAAAAGATGATACCATTGAAGTGCTGCACTCAATATGCTAGCAAATATGGAACACTCAGCAGTGGCCATAGGACTGGGAAAGATTATTTTTCATTCCAATTCCAAAGAAAGGCAACACCAAAGAATGTTCAAACTACCATACAACTGTACTCATTTCACATGCTGCTGCTGCTGCTGCTAAGTCACTTCAGTTGTGTCCGACTCTGTGCGACCCCATAGACGGCAGCCTACCAGGCTCCCCTGTCCCTGGGATTCTCCAAGCAAAAACACTGGAGTGGGTTGCCATTTCCTCCTCCAATGCATGAAAGTGAAAAGTCAAAATGAAGTCGCTCAGTCGTGTCCGACTCCTAGTGACCTCATGGACTGCAGCCTACCAGGCTCCTCCATCCAAGGGATTTTCCAGGCAAGAGTACTGGAGTGGGGTGCCATTGCCCCTTCTCCATTTCACATGCTAGCAAGGTAATATTCAAAATCCTTCAAGTGAGGCTTCAGCAGTACATGAACTGAGAACTTCCAGATGTACAAGCTGGATTTAGAAAAGGCAAAGGAACCAGAGATCCAATTGCCAACATCCACTGGATCATAGAAAAAGCAAGGGAACTCCAGGAAAACATCTCCTCCTGCCTCATTGACTACACTGAAGCCTTTGACTGTGTGGATTACAACAAACTGTAGAAAAATCTTAAGGAGATGGGAATACCAGACCACCTTAACTGTCTCCTGAGAAACCTGTATGCAGGTCAAGAAGGAACAGAACAGACATGGAACAACCAAGAGACTTGTTCAAAATTGGAAAGGAGTACCACAAGGCTGTATACTGTCACCCTGTTGATTTAACCTACATGCAGAGTACATGATATGAAATTCTAGGCTGGATGAATCATAAGCTGCAATCAGGACTGGCAGAAGAAATAACAACCTCAGATATGCAGATAATACCACTCTAATGGCAGAAAGTGAAGAAGAACTAAGGAGCCTCTTGCTGAGGGTGAAAGAGGAGAGGGAAAAAGCTGGCTTAAAACTCAACATTCAAAAATCTAAGATCATGGCATCCGGTCCCATCACTTCATGGCAAGTAGATGGGGAGACAATGGAAATAGTGACAGACTTTATTTTCTTGGGCACCAAAATTACTGCACACGGTGACTGCAGCCATGAAATTCAAAGACACGTGCTCTTTGTAAACAAAGTTATGACAAACCTAGATAGCATACTAAAAAATGGAAATATATCACTTTGCCAACAAAGGTCCATATAGTCAAAGCTATAGTTTTTCCAGCAGTCATGTACAGATGTGAGTTGGACCATAAAAAAGGCTAAGCGTTGAAGAATCGATGCTTTTGAATTGTGGTGCTGGACAATACAGCACACACACTCCTTTGGACTGCAAGATCAAACCAGTTAATCCTAAAGGAACTCAACCCTGAATATTCATTGGAAGGACTTATGCTGAAGTTGAAGCTCCAATACTTTGGACACCTGATGAGAAGATCAAACTTACCGGAAAAGACCCTGATGCTGGGAAAGATTGAGGGCAGGAAGAGAAGGGGTTGACAGAGGATGAGATGGTTGGATGGCACCATCGACTCAATGGACATGAGTCTGAGCAAACTCTGGGAGAAAGTCAAGGACAGGGAAGCCTGGCATGCTGCATTCCATGGGGTTACAAAGAGTCAGACATGACTTAGTTACTGATCAACAACACTTAATGTATACAGTTTGATGAGTTTGGACATATGCATGCATCAATGAAATTATCATCAAAATCAAGAAGATAGACATACCCATCACCTTCAAGTTTCCTTCTGTCCCCTTTTTTCCCATAAGAACATTTACATTAAGAGTCTCCCCTCTTAACAAATTTTAACGTAAACAATACAGAATTGTTCACTAGAGACATTATGTAATACAGCATACCTCTAAAACTACATTATCATGCATAACTGAAGTGAAGTGTTAATAGCTCAGTTGTGTCTGACTCTTTGCAACCCCATAGACTTCAGCCCACCAGGCTCCTCTGTCCACAGAGTTCTACAGGCAAGAATACTGGAGTGGGTTGCCATGCCCTTCTCCAGGTGATCTTCCAGACCCAGGAATCAGACCTGGGTCTCCCACATGGCAGGCAGTTTCTTTACCATCTGGGCCACCAGGAAAGCCATAACTGAAATTTACACAAATTGAAGAACAATTCCCCATCCCCCCCCTCCCGCCAGTCCCTGGTATTACTGCTTTCATGTGATTGACTATTTTAAGTATCATGCAGTATTTGTTATTCAGTGACTGGCTTTTGTTGCTGAATTGGAAGTATCCTTTATATATTCTGGGTATTGGATCATTACCAACTACATGATTTGCAAGTATTTCTCCAGTTCTGTGGGTTGTCTTTTCACTCTCTTGATGGTGTCCTTTGACCTTTGATAGTGTTCTCTTGAACACTATAAATAGAGCAAAAAGGTTCAATGCAATCATTCCAACTGCCTTTTTGTCAGAATAAATTGATCCCAAAATTTACAAGAAATTCCCAGGGACCCTGAAGAGCCAAAACCATCTTGGAAAAGAAGATTATTGGAAGACACATAATCCCCAATTTTAAAACTCACTACACAAAGCTACAATAATCAAAACAGTGTGGTACTGACATAAGGTAAACATATGGATCCATGTCTAACCCTTATGGCAGAAAGTGAAGAAGAACTAAAGAGCCTCTTGATAAAAGTGAAAGAGGAGAGTGAAAAAGTTGGCTTAAAGCTCAACATTTAGAAAACGAAGATCATGGCATCCAGTCCCATCAATTCATGGGAAATAGATGGACAAACAACGGAAACAGTAGGTGACTTTGTTTTTCTGGGCTCCAAAATCACTGCAGATGGTGACTGCAGCCATGAAATTAAAAGATGCTTACTCCTTGGAAGGAAAGTTATGACCAACCTAGACAGCATATTGAAAAGCAGAGACATTACTTTGCCAACAAAGGTCCGTCTAGTCAAGGCTATGGTTTTTCCAGTGGTCATGTATGGATGTGAGAGTTGGACTGTGAAGAAAGCTGAGCGCTGAAGAATTGATGCTTTTGAACTGTGGTGTTGGAGAAGACTCTTGAGAGTCCCTTGGATTGCAAGGAGATCCAACCAGTCCATCCTAAAGGAGATCACTCCTGGGTGTTCACTGGAAGGACTGATGTTGAAGCTGAAACTCCAATACTTTGGCTACCTGATGCGAAGAGCTGACTCATCTGAAAAGTCCCTGATGCTGGGAAAGATTGAGGGCAGGAGGAGGAGGTGACAGAGGATGAAATGATTGGATGGCATCACCGACTCAATGGACATGAGTTTGGGTAAACTCCGGGAGTTGGTGATGAACAGGGAGGCCTGGCATGCTGCAGTCCATGGGGTCTCAAAGAGTCAGATACGACTGAGTGACTGAACTGAACTGAAGTGAACAGAACAGCAAGTCCAGAAATAAAGCCATTGCCATACAACTATGGTCGACTTATTTTCAATAAGAGTGACAAGACAATTCAATGGAGAAAGAATAGTCAACAAATGTTGCTGAGACAAATAATTAGTACATGGAAAAGAATAAAGAATGAACCTCAGACCTCATTACAAAAATAACTCAAAATAGATTTAAAAGTAATCAGTTCAGTTCATATGTATTTGGAGAGAAGCAGAATTTTCACATAAATGGTATACTGTTAAAATCACATTTTCTAATAGCTTGTTATACATGTTTAATACTAGTAGTTATTTCCATGTAATGATTGTAAATCCAACATCCTTAATAAACACACTCAATACTTATATTAACTCATCTGGAGATTTTTATAGATTTTCTACATATGCAGCTCCCATCTAAAATCAACTGAATCTGCTCTGTTTTGTGAAGATTTTAAATTGCTGATTCAATCTCTTTTAGGACTATTCAGCCTAATTATTTTTTTTTTGGACATTGTTTTGGTGAATCTATTTCACTTTAACTTTTTCAAATACATTGGCATAACAATGTTCATAGTAAAGGTATTAACTTTAAACTTTAAAAAATACATGCCATAATTTCTAGATTAATAGAACTGTGGCTAGAGGACATACTCTGTGTGATTTCAAGCCTTTGAATTTTATAGCCTTATACATGATATTTTTGTTAACTGAGTGTTCTTGAAGAGTATGTTTCCTTCACTTTTTGACCTAAAAAAATCTCCTTATTTCTTCAACACACTTAAAAGAGAGATATTCTGGAGACATAATTCAAGGTTGACATTTTCTTTGTACTTGAGAATATTTTTTCACTGTTTTCTAACTTACACTGTTGCTTGTTGGAATGTCCATGGTAAATTTCTTGTCATTCTTTCATTGGTGATCTCTTACTTTTCTCCAGCTACTTTTAGGACCTATCTATGTCTAATATTCTACAGTTTTATATATTAAGTCTCATTCTGGATTTATCCTAATTTTTCCTTCTTGGTATATATCAATCTTCCTATATCTGTGAATTCATCAAATCTAACTATTCTCAGTATTTACTGCCTCTCCCCAATTCACTCTATTCTTTCCTTTTTCCTGGGCAATACAAAAACCATTATAAAAATAAATTCATTAAATTAAGTGGCAATAATAAGGACATGATACCATACAAGTTGGACTTCCCAGCTGGCACTAGTGGTAAAGAACCTGCCTGCCAATGCATGAGATGTAAGAGACATTGGTTTGATCCCTGAGTTGGGAACATCCCCTGGAAAAAGGCATGGCAACTCACTCTAGTATTCTTGCTTGGAAAAATCCCACAGAGGAGCCTGGAGGGCTACAATCCAAAGGGTCACAAACAGTCAGACATGACTGAAGCAACTTAGCATGCATGCATGCACCATATAAGTTAGACATGAGAGATAAAGGAGATTTATGTATTCTGAAGCTAAAATGTACCAGTAAAAGCACAAAATTTATGAACTCCAGCTATATGCTGTTTATAAAAGACACATCCAAAACAAAAGCAGAGAAAGCACAATAGTGAATAGGTTGCTAAAAATACAACATTGTACATCAACTATACACCAATAAAATTTTTAAATAAATAAATGAACACCATTCAAACACTAAACACTAAGAAGAAAATTGGTATAACAATAAAACAGAAGAATTACTCTCTAAGGCAAGAGAATATTACTACATAAAGGGAGTGTCTTTATTATGGAAAAAAAGTTCTATTATATGT
This sequence comes from Bubalus bubalis, assembly GCF_019923935.1. Taxonomy (NCBI): domain Eukaryota; kingdom Metazoa; phylum Chordata; class Mammalia; order Artiodactyla; family Bovidae; genus Bubalus; species Bubalus bubalis. Next base: position 28,560,129 of record NC_059162.1, read on the forward strand.
AGAAAAAACCCCACTCCCTTATCTATGCAGTAGTATAGCACAGACAGAAGTGGTAAAGAAAATAATGGGCAAGCTATACACAGACTAAAATAAATATTGGATTCTGACTTAAAGCCTGCCATCAGATGAGGCTATACAATTGAAGTACATTAACTTACTTGCCACTATAAAGCCTGCCACCAGATGCAGCTTAATTGTCACTTGCCACTCACTGATAGGATTTTGCTATGAATCTGCAAATAACTGATTTATTATGGTCTCTATCAGACTTTACTTTTTTGGGCTCCAAAATCACTGCAGATGGTGACTTCAGCCATGAAATTAAAAGACGCTTACTCCTTGGAAGGAAAGTTATGTCCAACCTAGATAGCATATTCAAAAGCAGAGACATCACTTTGCCAACAAAGGTCCATCCAGTCAAGGCTATGGTTTTTCCTGTGGTCATGTATGGATGTGAGAGTTGGACTGTGAAGAAGGCTGAGCGACGAAGAATTGATGCTTTTGAACTGTGGTGTTGGAGAAGACTCTTGAGAGTCCCTTGGACTGCAAGGAGATCCAACCAGTCCATTCTGAAGGAGATCAGCCCTGGGATTTCTTTGGAGGGAATGATGCTAAAGCTGAAACTCCAGTACTTCGGCCACCTCATGCGAAGAGCTGACTTATTAGAAAAGATCCTGATGCTGGGAGGGATTGGGGGCAGGAGGAGAAGGGGACGACAGAGGATGAGATGGTTGGATGGCATCACCAACTCGATGGACGTGAGTTTGAGTGAACTCCGGGAGATGGTGATGGACAGGGAGGCCTGGCGTGCTGCAATTCATGGGGTTGCGAAGAGTCAGACACGACTGAGCGACTGAACTGAACTGAACTGATGCAGTCACGGAGAAAGCACTGGCACCCCACTCTAGTACTCTTGCCTGGCAAATCCCATGGACGGAGGAGGAGCAAATCCCTGGTAGGCTGCAGTCCATGGGGTCGCGAAGAGTCGGACACGACTGAGCAACTTCACTTTCACTTTTCACTTTCATGCATTGGAGAAGGAAATGGCAACCCACTCCAGTGTTCTTGCCTGAAGAATCCCAGGGACAGAGGAGCCCGGTAGGCTGCCGTCTATGGGGTCGCACAAAGTCAGACACGACTGAAGTGACTTAGCTATGCAGTCAAACCTCTCTGCTAATAATACTCTGTACTTGCAGCTGATCCCCAGTGCTAACATACCTCAGCTCCACCTGAGATCATCAGGCACTAGATTCTCATAAGGAGCAGGCAACCTAGATCCCTCAGCACACACAGTTCACAGTAGGGTTTGCACTCTTATGAGAATCTAATGCCTCCACTGATTTGACAGGAGGCAGAGCTCAAGAGGCAATAAGATTGATGGGGAGTGGGTGAAGCTTTGGTCACTTGCCTGTCACTCATCTGTTTGTGGCCTGGTTCCTAATAGGCTATGAACCAGTATCAGTCCATGGCCCGGAGGTTGGGGACCCCTGGCTTAAATGATTTTAACACAGCTAAACCAAAGATGTGTGTTCTATTAAAACTAAAATAACTGCTACAATATAAAGGGCTTTGTTGCTATGGTTCAGTCACTAAGTCATGTCTGACTTTTTGCAACCTCATCAACACACCAGGCCTTCCTGTCCTTCACTATCCTTCACTGGCCTGGGCTTCCCAGGTAGCATTAGTGGTAAAGAACCTGCCTGCCAATACAGAAGACGTAAGAGATGTGGGTTTGATCCCTGGGTCCGGAAGATCCCCCGGAGAAGGGCATGGCAGCCCACTCCAGTATTCTTTCCTGGAGAATCCCATGGACAGAGTAGCATGGCAGGCTACATTTCATAGGATTGCAAAGAGTCAGACATGAATGAAGTGACTTAGCACACACACAAAGGGCTTAAATTTCTAAATTCTCATCTATGTACTAGTATTATTTTTTCTTAAATAAAGATTCCAAATACCTTTATCTCATAAACATTCAGCTGCTTGCTTTCTGCTGTACTCTTTTTTTTAAAGGCCTTATTCTGTTAGAAGTAAAAAATAAAGAATTATTTTTAATATCAAAGTGATTCAAACTTATACTTTCACTGACAGACTAAATTACTAAAGTAAAGGAAAGCATTATTCTCTAAAACTGCAGTGAATATAAAGGGTTTTTTTTAAAAAGTAATTTGATTTTGAGAATCAGTACATACCTCCTGCTGGAGTTCTTCAATAAACTTGCTTTTATTTTCAACCTGTTTCCTCAAATTGTTACACTAAAAAATGAAGAGAAATTAAAATTATTTTATTCAATATTCCAGTCAAAATAAATACTTTCAAACTAACAAAAATATTAACATAGAGATTACTTCAAAAACTATGTCATTAGGACTTCCCTGATGGTGTCTTGGTTAAGAATCCACCTGCCAATACAGGGAACATGGGTTCAATCTTTGGTCTGGGAAGATGCCACATGCTGTGGAACAACCAAGCCCATGCGCCATAACTACTGACCCCACACTCTAGAGCCCATGCACAACTACTGAGCTAACATGCTGCAAGTACTGAAGCCCATGAGCCTAGAACGTATGCTCTACAAGAAAACCCACTGCAACAAGAAGCCCATGCACTGCAACAAAGAGTAGCCCCCATTCACTGCAACTAAAGAAAGCCCACGTGCAGCAACAAAGACCTAGCAGAGTCAAAACTAAATAGTCGTGTCATTAAATAATTCTATTAATGTCAAACCTACCTAGGGTAAAGGAGATAAGAGATAAAACTGAGAGCTCACTAAAGGTACAGAATCCAGTAAGACAAGCCTGCATAAAGTCCCAAACTCAAAAGACTACCTAATCAGTGAAAGTATAAATAAGAAATAAATCTGCCACATAGAAGAATACAGTAAGGAAACTTGTCTTGACCCTGGCACTGAGTGAATGGTATAAAAACTGTCATGAAAATCTGCAGTAGCCATGAAGTGGCCTTATATTTGGGGGGGGCAGGGGTTAGTTACAACTGAATTCATGTTATCTCAATAATCTTAAAAAACTTCAAATGGAGAATTTACTTTAAAATGGGCTCCTGTTAGTAGTGCCCTCAAGATAATCTTTTTGGGAGGATAACAATTTCAACACAAGCCTCAGAAAATTACCACAGATAGTTCCAAGAAATGAAAAAATGTAAAGAAATAAGGCTCCAAGAGTAAAAATCAGTAGAAAGAACAAAGACCAATACAGTATACTAACGCATATATATGGAATTTAGAAAGATGGTAACAATAACCCTGTGTACGACAGCAAAAGAGACACTGATGTATAGAACAGTCTTATGGACTCTCTGGGAGAGGGAGAGGGTGGGAAGATTTGGGAGAATGCCATTGAAACATGTAAAATATCATGTATGAAATGAGTTGCCAGTCCAGGTTCGATGCACGATACTGGATGCTTGGGGCTGGTGCACTGGGACGACCCAGAGGGATGGTATGGGGAGGGAGGAGGGAGGAGGGTTCAGGATGGGGAACACATGTATACCTGTGGCGGATTCATTTTGATATTTGGCAAAACTAATACAATTATGTAAAGTTTAAAAATAAAACAAAATTTAAAAAAAAAAGAACAAAGAGCAAAATCAGAACTGAAAAGGCTTCAGATATTGAAATAATTAAACAAAGAATATCAAAATAAAATATTTTAAATATTGTTTTTAAAGACCTGAAACTATGAAAAAGAAACAGACCATAAAGGAAAATTGATCAGATTTTTAGAAGAACTAATTAAAACTTCAGTATGCAGCTCAGGAAGCAACAGTTAGAACTGGACATGGAACAACAGACTGGTTCCAAATAGGAAAAGGAGTACATCAAGGCTGTATGTTGTCACCCTGCTTATTTAACTTATATGCAGAGTACATCATGAGAAACACTGGGCTGGAAGAAACACAAGCTGGAATCAAGATTGGCGGGAGAAATATCAATAACCTTAGATATGCAGATGACACCACCCTTATGGCAGAAAGTGAAGAGGAACTAAAAAGCCTTTTGATGAAAGTGAAGGAGGAGAGTGAAAAAGTTGGCTTAAAGCTCAACATTCAGAAACCGAAGATCATGGCATCCAGTCCCATCAATTCATGGGAAATAGATGGGGAAACAGTGGAAACAGTGTCAGACTGTATTTTTTTGTGCTCCCAAATCACTGCAGATAGTGACTTCAGCCATGAAATTAAAAGACGCTTACTCCTTGGAAGGAAAGTTATGATCAACCTAGATAGCATATTAAAAAGCAGAGACATTACTTTGCCAACAAAGGTCTGTCTAGTCAAACCTATGGTTTTTCCAGTGGTCATGTATGGATGTGAGAGTTGGACTGTGAAGAAAGCTGAGCACTGAAGAATTGATGCTTTTGAACTGTGGTGTTGGAGAAGACTCTTGCAAGTCCCTTGGACTGTAAGAAGATCCAACCAGTCCATCCTAAAGGAGATCAGTCCTGGGTGTTCATTGAAAGGACTGATGCTGAAGCTGAAACTCTAGTACTTTGGCCACCTCATCTGAAGAGTTGACTCATTGGAAAATACCCTGACGCTGGGAGGGATTGGGGGCAGGAGGAGAAGGGGACAACAAGAGGATGAGATGGCTGGATGGCATCACCGACTCAATGGACATGAGTTTGGGTAAACTCCGGGAGTTGGTGATAGACAGGGAGGCCTGGCGTGCTGTGATTTATGGGGTCGCAAAGAGTTGGACACGACTGAGCGACTGAACTGAACTGAATAAACATGTAATTAAAATTTAAAACTCAATAGAGACCAGAAAATCAGTCACTTCTTGGCCTTACCAAATGAATGCTGAACAAATTTTTAAACTATCAGTTTTAAGTATAACCAGATTATAATACTGCCTGAGAAAGCACATTTTACATATTTCTCCATTCTTCAGACCATCAAAATTTCCTCGAAGAGTTAATATTGATGATCATATCTTTCTCCTACTTAGCTTTCCCTAGAAAATTATAACTGACATTGCTGTTGCTACTGCTGCTAAGTTGCTTCAGTCGTGTCCAACTCTGTGTGACCCCATAGATGGCAGCCCACCAGGCTCCACCATCCCTGGGATTCTCCAGGCAAGAACACTGGAGTGGGTTGCCATTTCCTTCTCCAACGCATGTAAGTGAAAAGTGAAAGTGAAGTCGCTCAGTTGTGTCCAACTCTTAGCGAACCCATGGACTGCAGCCCACCAGGCCCCTCAGTCCATGGGATTTTCCAGGCAAGAGTACTGGAGTGGGGTGCCTTTGCTTTCTCCATAACTGACATTACTATACAGGGGACGACAGAAGATGAGATGGCTGGATGGCATCACTGATTCGATGAACGTTGAGTCTCAGTGAACTTCAGGAGTTGGTGATGGACAGGGAGGCCTGGTGTGCTGCGATTCATGGGGTCGCAAAGAGTCAGACACGACTGAGCGACTGATCTGATCTGATACATTATAAAAACCCCCTTTATAACTGTAGTTACAATAGTTCAAAAAATATGTATATATAATAACATCAGATCAATTTTGCTATTTTTACTGCCCCATCTCACTCTCTCTTCTGAATAAACTAATGAAAATTAAAGTAACTTAAGTATTCAATCTTTTTAAATTTAAAAAATATCTAAACTTAGGACTAGTTAATATATTTGATGGAATGCCCAGAAATTATTAAAATTTTAAATTATTACAGTTCATTTTTAAGTAAAATAATTCAGGTACATAAAATCAAAGAATCTTATTCACTAGAATTCTAGCTAGAAAAAAAAATAGTGTTAATTATTAGAGCTCAGAACTTTAGAAAGTGAACTACGTTCTCCAAAGGACTATTCGCTAACTCACTACACAGAAAGTCAAGTTTAGGACAAGTGTGTGGTGAAAGTGAATTGGTATCACTAGCCAGAGTAAAAACATCTCACAAAAAGAAAGGGGAAATTTTTCTGCAGCTCCTTTGACTATAAAAAATGGGAGAGATATCTAAGCACAATTTGTTAAAAGCATCTTGTCACTGTAAGATATCCACAGCAAATGCAGCTGCTGAAGGTATGAAATTTGGAGAAAGGAAAGAGATAGTGGACGAGCAATTTAACAAAGCTTTGCTCTTTGAAGCATTATGCAGAAACTCCTAATTCCAAAGCCTCTTCGAACAAACCTGCAGTAAAAATCCTATACTATTCTTGAAAGCCTTCAAAATAGAACTGAGATCTCTTTGTACAGGACAATGTAAAGGTTAGCCCTAAAGAGTCTAGCCATACATATATTGTTACAGAGTCTCTAGTCCCAAGTATCTTTCACATCTGATAATACCTTGTTTTCTAGTATCTTCATTTGTTTATCTTTTTTTATAACTTCACATTCAATGCTTCGAGCCTAAAAAAACATTAACATCAGATTAAAAATGTTAACAGAAATTCTATTTTCTTCTATGAGTATCTTTTAGACAAGGAATTATAAAGCTTAGTCTTATATTTCTAAAAAAAATAGTTATCAGCTCCGCGAGTTTATTTCAGCTACATTTTTAAAAATACATATAAAATTCTTATATTTAAAAAATTAAAAAAAAATGTTTTCATGCATATATGTTAATGTTCATTATTATCTTAGCCTCGTTATCACTTTACAATCTTTTATTAGCTTTCCCAGGTTATACTGAATTTTTAAAATTATATATAGATGTTTCCTGTCTTTTAAACACGTTTTTCACAAATTTATTAAACTGAACTTTGTAACAATCCAATGATGTAGAAAAATAGGTATTATTATACCCATTTTAGAAATGAGGGAAAAAAGGCTCAGATAAAGTATGGATTGGGATAAAAGAAGAGTATAACAAATTTCACCAAGAAATATTTGCAACCTGAATTATTTCCAGGAAACTGTTTCAATAAGCAAACTGAAATCCAACCACGGAAAGCTTAAAGATGCTATCAATTTGTCTTGCATTTCACTTTTTTATTAACTCATCATTAATATCTTCTACATTGGTAAAATAAATTTTAAATTCTTAGTGGAAGATTTTTGTTTTACATTAACCATCAAATTCATGTTTTTTTCTACACCAACAAGATAAGTGTTTTGAAGCAGCCTCTGACACAAATTTTAAAGTAGTGAATTACATACCAAGTCTTTAGGACACTAATTTGGGGGGGGCTGAATTTAACTAATAAATATGAAACTGAAAGAAAAAAACAGCTTTTGGGGGGCGGGGGGAAGTGGTACTGTCTAAAGAATGTTAGAGAGGCAACTCTTCCACTTCTTAGACATGTAGCTTTTTTGCACTTTTACCTTTTGGAGGCCCAGTTTCCTAATTCATGAAATGAGGACAAAAATGACTTCCAGCTTAAATAACATAAAGAATCTAGAATGTTCCTGGTCATTGCAAGTCCTTAAAAATATAGTTCATCTTACCCTTAGACTATTCCAACAGTCTTAAGCCCTCCAACATGTAAATATAATTATGACACTTCTCAGGTCAAAACTTCAATAACCTCAAACTCCTAAATATATCTGTGAGGCCTTAAATGATCTACCCTCATTTTTCCCCATCCTCATTCTTCCATTTATCTTCCCATCTCTCATCTTTCTATACTCTCTCCACCAACACCACTATCTTAAACTCCACCTTTTGGCCTAGATAAACTTGTATAGTTGTTTAAATATAGGGGCCCTCTCATATTTCCAAGGCTCTCTCATACTTCATACATTGTGTGTGCGTGTGTGTGTGTATGTGTAACTTGAAATACTCTTCTCCCTGATCTACTTATGCCTACACCACTGCCTTCCACTAATTGAATTAATCGGAGGTTTTAATATGAATTTTGCTTCTTCCAAGAAGCTTGTCCTGACTCAAGTTCAGACAGTTGTCCTTTCCATGGTCTCCAATAGCAATTATATAGAATTATATATATATATATATATATATATATCTTATTCTATATATAGAGAGAATTATATATATTTTAGTCTTCTTTTTTAGTGTAAATTCCACAGTAACCCTAATCAGTTCATAAAGTTGGATGGGGACTAATCTGTCTCCAAGGGTGGGAATGCAACTCAGGCTTGGAGAGATTACTCTATCCCCTAACTGCAATGAATGGCTCAAGTATAAGTGAGCTAAACTAGGCAAGAGTCCTCACTAACATTTTTTTCAAAGCTTTGAAGACTATTCTTATAGCCTTCTAACTGATTCCAATGCCTTTCACCTCTCCCTACTCTGTTCTTAAAAATTAAAAATGTTACTTGTCTAATAAAAAACCTTAAATGGATCACTACTGCCCAACAAAACAAACTAAAACAAAACTTCAGCACCCAAAACACTGCCTGGCACATTGTAGGTAGTTAATAATATTTGTGGAATGAAGGAAAAAACAAAGTCAGGGTCTTCACAATCTAATTTGATCATTGCAATCTATTTTGGCACAATTTTCTCCCACTGTATGTTATACAACATAATCACTTCACATACTTTGTACTATTCTACTTTTGTGATAATCTTCCCTAAAAGCCTTCCTATCTCAACTCTTTGAAATCATTTCCACCAATGTACAACACAAACTTATTAATCACTTTATTAGTATATTTTATATTACTAAAGCATGAGCCTATTTAGCCTAAAATATAAATCGACATTTATAAATGCTAAGTGTTAAAGAAATTTAGAATTATGCCATTATTTCTTCTAGATAAAAACCACATAAGTAAAACAACTCAACATGGCCCACATTTTTAAGGTCAACAGCCTACAACAGTCCTTGGCCCTCCAGTTATCTGTACAATAGTACACTTGTTTTTGGACACCAGCTACTGCTTTTATGATTTGAAATTTTGTGATAGAACCTACTATTAAATACAACATACATTTTCTTCACTCTTGTCCAATTTACTTTTAACTTCATCTCCTTTCTGTTTTAGTTCTTCTCTCACAGATTCCAGCTCATTCCTTAAAGGAAATAGAAGAGTGACATTGCAATAAAATCTATATTTTCATTTTATTCCCTTTCTGGAACTTCTAAAATTGACTACTGATCAGTTTAAAATTTTTTATTGGTTTATATCTTCACTTTGATTGATCATTTTTCATGCATGAGTATATACACTTCTACTCCTAAATTTAAATTAATTTATACATTTACTTTGAAATTATTTAGATCTTTATAGTTATTTTTACATAAAAAGAAACTTCAAGATAGAAAAACTTATTTCTTATTTAAGTCAAGATTTCACTTTCCTGTTTTCTTAGTCATCATTCTAAGACCCAGTCATAATGCTGTACAAATAAATAAGGGACATATATACAGGTGATTTTAATGAAGAACTGTATGACTGTGATATTTGCATATACTTGTATGCTTACGTATGTATAGAGTATTTCACAGAAACATACACAGGAAACCATGATACCTCTGGAGAGGAAAACTGGATAGCAGGAAGACAAAAGGCAAGAAAGATAGTTTTCTTTCCTCATATCCCTTTGTTTCTTTGATTTTTACACCATATGCATATATAATCCTTTCAAACTTTTTTTAAAAAGCTATCTGCTGTGCATGGAAACAACAGTACTTTGTCTCAGAAGGATATTTAAAGCTATTTCTAATTGTAGACTCTCTTATTATTATAGCTGATATGTTACTAGGTCAAATGTGAATGCATGGAATAGTAATCAATCATGTGAAATAACTGGCCTCATAAAAACTGAGTCTAGGATGCTTACTCTTTGAGTTTTAAATCTTTAATTGGCACATTCTTACTTTTCCTAAATATATTATTTAGAGTTCTGTAAATCCATAGAGTAGGTAGATGTACAAAAAGATATTATCCAAATAATTTCAATTCTCTTAGATAAAAAGTAGCCTTTCTCTAAATATGTTTTCACTTTTCATCCCCAAAATGTTTAGTGGCTTAATCACAGATTTAACCTGTAATCTTCTGAAGAAGAAAAGTAAGCATATAAGACAAAAGTAATCCTTAGAAACATAATAAAAGATGACTTTCCAAATATGGAAAATAGTAACAGTTAAGTATCAGGTACTGTGCTCAGTGCTTTATTCATATTTCCTCACATAATGCCCAAACAGTCCTATGAGGGAGACATACTAGGTCTAAGGAAATATCAAATAATTTAAAACAGTTAAGTTTTAATGACAACATTCTTTAATAAAACCTGAATCAAAACTTAATACATCAGAATATAAGTACAAGCAAGAGCCCCCAAATATTTGGAAATCATCTAAATTACTAATGGATTAAAAGGAAACTGGAAATATAAAAACTCTATCCCAGAGCTACCTACCGGGGAAGTATGTGCAGTATTACAATCTTTAGCAAGGTAATTTTGAAGGTCTTAGAAAATAAGATCTCCTATCAGCTGTCTATCAGGCATCTATAGATCTGTATCTGTGTGTCTGTTTATTGATCAATGGATTGCTGAAGCTTTGGACCCTTTAGCTGATGTTTCAGGGTCCATTGTAAGTGCTGTCACTATGCCCCCTCCATGCAGATGTATGAATGGAGGAAGCAGCTATTTTTAGGAGAATAACCTCCCCAAATGCAAGTGTTCTAGTGGCTACATGGAAATGCAAGTGTTCTAGTGGCTACGTGGGAGGATATTGTGGAATGGGACTTTCACAAGGTGTTCCTCCAGGAACTAACGCGTCCATGCTGTTGACAATCATCCTGATCATCAGAATTGCTGCTTTAGCCGCTTTAGGATTTTTCCACTATCAGAAAACCGGCTCCCTTTTGTCTTATCTGCCCAAGCTGTCAAGCTTAAGCAGTCTCAAATCCTCTGAAAATGGAAATGGGGTGACCTTCAGATCAGGGGATGATGTTAATATGGATATTAGAGTAACTGGTTTTGGGCCTGAGTCTGCTATTGACAGATTGCTGGGAATGAGGGAACATTTTGCCACAGACTTCAGGAAGCCACCCATAATATTTGGGAACCTGATGTATGCCTCCAAGGACACTACTATCACGGCAGCTCAGCCAACAACAGCCCCGGTTAACTGAATCTGGAACAGTGTATAACAAAAACTATGGAAGTCCCATTAACCCTGCTGAACAGGGTTCAGACACAAAGCCAACTCCCTCAAGTCCTGATCAAACGCAGCCAACAAAATGAAATATCTTCAAACAAAAACCAAAACAAAGTATCAACTTTGAAAATCCATTCTATTCCAAGATGGAGAATGAACCAAAGGTCAATGCTGCTAAGGTTTCTTGGAAAAAAGGCTCAACTCCAGGCTACAGTGCAACTACAGGCTACAGAAGATATCAAAGACACCGCGAATTGTTTAGGATTGTTTAGGATTTTGTTTTTCTGTTTTTCTTGGTGTTATCACAATCATCTACTTTAATACCTGTATGCCAGTCAGTCAAGAGGATATAGCATTATTTTAATTTAAGTCTTCTTTTGTTACAGAAGACTCAGAGGCATAGCTGTGCTGGCTATTTAGGGAATAATTAGAAACAGACTTTTGCACATTTTTTTTTTTTACAAACAGATGAAAAAAATTAACATTCAGTACTTTATTAAAAGAATATATTTTTCCCCTGTACTCCTGTAGTTGGTACTGTTTGTAGAAACATTGCCTTGTATGCCTTGTTTACTCATCTCATATTTTTACAAATAATTATCACCTTGTACTATATGTATATCTTTGCACTGAACCTCTCTGAAGGTAATACTATAAATATGTTGTACATTTGTAAATTTGGGAAAGATTATCACATCATTAAATTTGCTAATGAAAGTAAAAAAAACAGGTTATTTAGAAAATAATAAACATGATAAACTGCATATCAAAAACCAGGTCACAGATCTACAGTAGTGTCAGAAGTAAATTGATACTTGAAATGATTTTATTATTTGAAATGATTTTATTAATTTATTATTTGAAAAAGAGAAAGGTAAACTAAATATCAATATATCAATTTTTTAAATAACTAAAGAAAATATTAATATTTGATTGCAGACAGGAAAAAATAAACTTCTAAGTTCATTTATAAATTTATAAATTATGTATATATAATATATATTTCTATATAAATTCATAAATTATTTACATATAATATTTATAAATTATTTATAAATTTACAAAAGCAATGGGAAAAAATTTCAAAAAGAAAGCAATTTAGATTTAAGAAAAACAATTTTTTTTAAATTCTGTACGACAAAATAATTACCCACAGTAAAAGGAAAACAACAGGTTAGGGAAAATATGTGCTGTAAATAAAACAAGATAAAGGATTAATATGTTTTTAAAAGCTTGACTAAATCAGTAAGAAAACAGTCAAGATCTCAAAATATTATAAGCAATGCTGCGAAGTCGCTTCAGTCGACCCCAGACTCTGTGCGACCCCAGAGACGGCAGCCCACCAGGCTCCCCCATCCCTGGGATTCTCCAGGCAAGAACACTGGAGTGGGTTGCCATTTCCTTCTCCAATGCATGAAAGTGAAAAGTGAAAGTGAAGTCGCTCAGTCGCATCCGACTCTTAGCAACCCCATGGACTGCAGCCCACCAGGCTCCTCGTCCATGGGATTTGCCAGGCAAGAGTACTGGAGTGGGGTGCCATTGCCTTCTCCAATTATAGGCAACAGATATAGGCAATTTAGAAAGAAGAAACTCTAGCAAGCACACATAAAAAATTCCAGAGTTTACCCAAAACAATGAAAATTATAAATCCTAAGAACTGTAAGTTATTTCTATTATATCATCAAATAAATAAATGATAATAACCAAAAGTAATTAAAAGTTTTTATAACCAGCATTTTCATAAAACATTGGTTGTACTGCATACTTTACAAGTGATAGAACCTATCAGAAATCATTTGTCTATCAAAAGTAATTGAAATAAATTACTCAATAAATTCACACTTGAAATTTATACTTTAAGAAAAAATCTGTATGTGCCAAAACATTTACTACAGTATTATTTATGAAAGTGAAAAACTGGAAAACGTAAATATCCAAATTAAAAGAATGCTATATCCTCTTGACTGACTGGCATACAGGTATTAAAGTAGATGATTGTGATAACACCAAGAAAAACAGAAAATACTTAAAATAATATTAGAGTTTTAAAATATCTCTTCTAAGTGTTCTGACATATGATTAGTGTACTTTCTGAAATTAATATTAATTATTAGGAAATTTATGATATTTTAAAATTAATTTCTGTATCTAATATCATTATTTCAAACTAAGTATAAAATAGGCATTATTACAATTTTATTTTTAAGCAGGATTCCAAAATAGTAATTTAAGTCTAATTTTTTACTTTATTCTATAGTAAACATAAAATTAATCTAAATTAACTACAACAAGTTAATAGAAAAGAAATACTATTTTTGGCTAGTCAAAAAGGCCAATGCGTTAGTCTTGCCTTAATTGTGTTTCTGTCTCTCCCAGATGTTCTATTTGTTTCAACATCCTTTCTTCTTGCCTTTTGCTATTCTAAAGAAATAATCAGTTTTGTTTATATTAATTAGTTTGCTTCAACAGAAATAAAATTGAAACTAACATTTAAGATCTTTATCTATCTTAAAATTCATTTAGTTATAAATAAAACAAGAGAATGGGTTATTTAACTTGTATAATGCCACACAACTTTTCCAGTCTTACTCTATTCCCTAATATCTATATATTAATACTAGCTAAAAAAATAAGTCTTACTTGCTGTTTCCCACTGATACTTTGAGACTGTGTCCTCTGTACATATTGTTATCGCTTTAAGGAATGCTTTTCCACTCATTGCACCTACTGAGCTCATAATTACTGATTTTTTTAAGGCAAAACTTAATGCTATATTCTTCTGAAGGCTTCTCTTTCCCCAAGGCCGAGGTGAGCCTGTGAATTCTGATAGCACTTGGTCTCCAAAATAATACATATGATATTTTAAGCACTTTTTCATTGAGTCATAAACTCCTAAAGAGGGAGGATGATATTTTATTTATCACTATATGTTCCACAGTGTCTTATATTATTTGCTAACAAATACTTGAATACTTTATTAAAATACTTTATAAAAATCTTGATGCTTCAAATTAGAATAACTTTATCAATAGGGAGCCTCCATCTTCTGTTGCCTTTTATTACCACTGAGGATCAATATGCATATTTTTCTTCTAAAACAAAGTATTTAGAAGAAAAAGATAATCAGATAATCTAAGATAATCAGACTTTTAAAGCTGAAAGAATCTTCAGTGATAGTCTATTCTAAGCCCCTAATTTTACAGTAAGAAAACTGTCAATGATACTTTCTTTTTCAACTCACATTAATGTCTTCTTGTTGTTTCTTGAGTTCCAGGGCCATATCACTTGTTTCTTGTGCTAGTTCTTTGTTTTCCAGTGAAAGCCTGTTGCAGCTTGCAGTTAGTTCAGTATTCTTCAGCCTATTTTTTTTTTAAAACAACATATCATACCAAAATATTTACACATAAAATTATATAATATAGAATTTTATCCAAAATAATCTTAGGGGTAAGAAAGGAAAGGCTGGGGCTACAAATGAAACAAGATTGGCTTTTAGTAAAGAATTTTTGAGGCCAGATAGGTATATGGGCTTCCTAAGTGGTGCTAGTGGTAAAGAACCCGCCCAACAGGGGTTTGATCAAGATCACTTAAAGGAGGGCATGGCACCCCACTCCAGTATTCTTGCCTGGAGAATCCCATGGACAGAGGAGCCTGGCAGGCTACAGTCCATAACAGTCACAGAGTCAGACACAACTGAGGTGACTTAGCAGGCACACATGCATGTATGCACAGTAAGTATATGCTGGTTCATTACATTATTCCCTCTTTTAACATTGTATATATTTGAAATTTTTCTATAATAAGTTTTTTGAGATGTCATATATTTCCTAGCATACTTCCCATAATGCTTCCCCCTTCACCTTTCCATAAATTTTGAAAAGCATATTATTTTTTACATATTTTCTTTCTAACAGGCTGTCTCTTAAAAACTATTTCAAACTTCTGATGATTTAAGTATTACATGAGACATTAATGCTTTAATTAAATATTACAAAATCCATTAAATGAATATTAATATTTTCATTAAAATAAATAAAATATATGCATATGCACAGCACTTAAACTGCTCTTACAAGGTCTCAAATATTCTACATCAGAAGACAGATTACTACTGTTACTAGTTGCAGCCAGGATCAATTTTAAATGAGGGAAGGGAAATGTGTGGCTCATGGAATGATTTCAGAAGCACCTATATCTCCTACTTACTGATGCTGGAAACTCATCAAAGTGTTTTAATTAAAAAATGAAAAGTTGAAAGAACAAATATACCAAGGATAACACAAATTTATATTAATCAGTTAATTCATTAAAAAGGACTTTGGTTAATAGATGAATTTTACCCAGAGCCCCTACAAAAGTATTGTTGAAAAGTACCAGAAGCTGGGAATGGGAGCTGAAAGAGAAGTGACAAGATGCTGAGTAAATTGTTTATTTCTTATTTTTATCTAGAGTTGAAAAGCAACCAGAACACAAAAATTATGCTCTCCACTAGACTGCCTCCTTGAATTTAGTTCTCCCTGAGTGACAACACAACAATTATTTCCTCCTATTTTCTCTAGAAATTAAATTTACTAAGTAAGTTAAGCAACTAAATATTATGCTTGGACAATATAAGAGATGAATTTGTATTTCTGTCATTTCATCAATTCAAACCTACAAAGCAATTTAGTAAAACAACCAAAAAAACTATAGCTAGAACTACAAATGATTATTTTTATAAGAAACTAAATAATCTCCAAAAAAAATATATCACTCTTCTAATATAGTTCTCAAGTTCATGATATACTCTTATGTCAATAATACGTAGTTTCTTTAACAACGAAATTGATAAATTATTTTGATCTTTAATCAGAAATAAAAACTTTAAGCCTATTCAAAAAAGCATTATACATAATTTACTAATTTAGTATTAACTACAGTGAAGAGTAGTTAATATTTTATAATACTACAGAAAGTTTAGGAATTGAACACACAAACTACTTTATAGATAGAAAACATACTTCTCATTTTCAAGCTCAGTTTTCAGCTCTTTAACCTGATTTGAATAATGCTGTTCACTTGTTGCAATGGCAGTTAACTGTATTTCCAAATCATGTACTTTTTTCTGGAAAATAAACACATATTATCACAGCAAATGCCTTTACAATTTTCTCACTTAAGAAGTATGGTCACTCTATGTAAGCAAGTTATATACTTGGTAAAAAATATGTCAAAATTTTTAAATTGATTTAATGCCATAGTCATTATAATTTCAATACAGTGAGCAATGACAAATGCAATACTAAAAGTAAATTTCATTTTCATATTCTGAAGCTCAACCAGTAAAATTAGACTTGAAGTGAAGTGAAGTGGCTCAGTCATGTCCAGCTCTTTGCGACACCATGGACTGTAGCCTGCCAGGCTCCTCCGTCCATGAGGTTTTCCAGGCAAGAATACTGGAGCGGGTTGCCATTTCCTTCTCCAGTGGATCTTCCCAACCCAGGGATCGAACCCAGGTCTCCCTCATTGTAGGCAGATGCTTTTAGCATCTGAGCCACTAGGGAATATTATAAAATACTGTTGTCTGTCTTATACTACCAAGTAATAAATTTCAACTGAAATATCATTATTAAGAAAAAATATATTAGTTAATGAAATCAAGCAATATCAGAAAAGTAAGCTGCTCTTATGTTAGAAAGACAATTACAATGTTAATACTATAATAAACTGAAAACACTTTTTAAAAATAAAAGACATTCTAAAACTATAACATGAGAACTATAAACTAAGAACTTAATAAAAGCTAAAATTAAAAGTATCAATTAATAAATACTTACAAGACATCAAGAAATGTATTATTATAAACCATGCTTATATTATTGGTATCTTAAATGTTGACATTTCTCTGCCTCATTATAATATGGAGGTTTTCTGTTTTAAATCAATTACAGCAGAAACACATGTTCAAGAGGAATTAAATACAGCAGAAACACATGTTCAAGAGGAATTTTGTAAAGCAATCTTGTGCAAATCTAAAAGCCATATAATCTACAATGTAAATCTGTATCCTACTAGCAAAACACTTGAAAGAAAAAAATGTATCCTTTTTAAACGAACCTCTCTGGTTTGGAGAAGCCCAGTTAGTTCTTGTTCTGCTTCTTTTAATTCTTCAGCAATCTTCTCAAATTGTTTCTTCTCATCTAAAAGCTTTTGTTTTTCTGCCTATTTTAAGAACATTAACAAATCATGATAACCAAAGCATATACACATTCAAAATAATCAAACTTCTCAAATATAGTTGTGAAGAGAATTATGACTTTCTCTTTGGTTAAATTTTTTTAAAAAGAGAAAACAAGTCCTTAAGTAAATTCCAAAACTAAATACGATGACAGGATTTAATGGACAGAGCCCTGTAAGTTTTTATTTAAAAAGACTCATACAGACAGAAAGACAAGTGGCAAAGGAGTAGTCAAATGTAGAATGCATCTCTCTTCAAAGATATATCAGGAATACCTCTTCAGATGCAGAAGACCTTGCAGAGCACCAGCTGAAACTGGCAGGAGTCCCTGACCACTGGAACCATGCAAAAATCAACAGGATAAAGGAAGAAAAGGGAAAAAGAGGAGGAGAGTGAACAGGACCGGACCTGCACCCACGGAGTAGGGGAGCTGAAGCAGGGGTGAGGACCTCACACAGGGGCAATTGAGGCTGTTGGAGAGTGAAGCGGCTGATCTGTGAAAGTCTGAATGGAGTAAGAACCACACAGACAATCCATGCCACAGCCTTAAATAGCCCAGACAGGAATGCAAGTCCACTGGAATGTATGGTGGCTGGGAGCTGGAGCATAGTGATTAGAGAGCAATCCCAGACTGCTGTTGACTGTGGGGAGATGGCCCAAAGGGACAGGAGGGAGTAGATCAGAGTGTGGAATGCCTTTGGAGCAAAACCAGGAAGCAGGGCACTACTGCTGAGTTAGGGGCAGAGGGTGGAGCCATCACTGTAGCCCCTCTCCCCACACGCAAGTGCCAGCAGCTGACCAATAGAGAAAGAGCCCAGAGAGCGTGGCCCTTTGAGTCCTGATATGTCAAACAATAGACAAGGACCAGCCAGGCAGGCCCTTTGCAAGTCCAGCTGCCAAAGGCTAGAAAAAGATTCTATTAATAATAGTACTATATCTCCTGCACCTTGGCCACTGGCATCCCTAGACACATAACATCATGAAGGTCCCCACGATCCAAGCAACTGTGCCACCTCCAAGTTTGATCCTTACTGGAGGCAAAGCAGTCAGAGACTAGAAAAAAATCCTAAAATGCTGTATCTCCTCTGCCCATAGTCACCATCTTCCCTGCACACCTGGCATCGCCAGGGTCCCTGCAATCCAAGTAGCTGTGCCATCTCCATGCTTGATCCCCACTAGGGCAGAGATACCATAGGTTAGAAAAAACCCTAATAGTGTCATATCTCCTGTGCCTGTAGTAACCAGATTTCCCTGCATACTTGGCATTGCCAGGGTCCCTGTAATCCAAACAGCTGCTCCACCTACACACCCAGTCCTCACTAGCACAGAATCAAACCCTCCAGTACACTCTCAGGGAAAGACCCTGATGCTGGGAAAGATTGAAGGCAAGAGGAGAAGGGGACGACAGAGGTGGTTGGATGGCATCACCGGCTCAATGGACATGGACTTGGGTGGATTCCGGGAGTTGGTGATGGACAGGGAGGCTTGGCATGCTGTGGTTCATGGGGTCACAAAGAGTCAGACATGACTGAGTGACTGAACCGAACTGATAGTAGCATCTCAATACACAAGGCAAACACTAACAGACATAAAAGGGAAAATCAACAGTAACACAATAATCGTAGTGGACTTTAAAACCCCACTTACACCAATGGACAAATCATCAAAAAAAAATTAATAAGGAAACACAACCCTAAAATGACACAATAGACTCAGTTTAGTTCAGTTCAGCCACTCAATCGTGTCTGACTCTTTGAAACCCAATGAACTGCAGCACACCAGGCTTCCCTGTCCATTACAAACTCCCAGAGCTTGCTCAAACTCATGTTGATCGAGTCGGTGATGCCATCCAACAATCTCATCCACTGTCATCCCCTTCTCCTCCCACCTTCAATCTTTCCCTGCATCAGAGTCTTTTCCAATGAGTCAACTCTTTGCATGAGGTGGCCAAAGTACTCGAGTTTCAGCTTTAGCATCATTTCTTCCAAAGAACACCCAGGGCTGATCTCCTTTAGAATGGACTGTTTGGATCTCCCTGAAGTCCAAGGGACTCTCAAGAGTCTTCTCCAACACCACAGTTCAAAAGCATCAATTCTTCAGCACTCAGATTTCTTTATAGTCCATCTCTCATATCCATACATGACTACTGGAAAAACCATATTTTTGACTAGATGGGCCTTTGTTGGCAAAGTAATATCTCTACTTTTTAATATGCTGTCTAGTTTGGTCATAACTTTTCTTCCAAGAAGTAAGTGTCTTTTAATTCCATGGCTGCAATCACCACCTGCAGTAATTTAGGAGCCCAAGAAAGTAAAGTTTTTCACTGTTTCTATTGTTTCCGCATCTATTTGCCATGAAGTGGTGGGACTGAACGTCATGATCTTAGTTTTCTGAATGTTGAATTTCAAGCCAGCTTTTTTCTCTCTTCTTTCACTTTCATCAAGAAGCTCTTTAGTTCCTCTTCCCTTTCTACCATAAGGGTGGTGTCATCTGCATATATATGGGCCTAACTCATATCTACAGGACATTCTATCCAAATGCAGCAGAATACACTTTCTTCTCGAGTGCACATAGAACATTATCCAGGATAGATCACATCATGTGTCACAAATCAAGTCTCAGTAAAATTAAGAAAAATGAAATTGTATCTGGCATCTTTTCTGACCACAAGGCTATGAGAATACATATTAAAGGAAAAAAATGTTAAAAAACACATATGTGGATGCTAAACAATATGCTTCTAAATAACCAAAAGGTCACTGAAGAAATCAAAGAGGAAGTCAATATCTAGAAACAAATGAAATGAAAACACAACAAACCAAAACTTTTGAGAAGCAGCAAAAGCAGTTCCAAGCGGGAAGTTATAGAAGCCTACCCCAAGAAATGAGTAAAACATTAAATAAACAACCTAACCTTACACCTAAAGCAACCAGAGAAAGAACAAAACCACAAAGTTAGTAGAAGGAAAGAAATCATAAAGATCAGAGCAAAAATAAAAGTAAAAGAAGTGAAGAAAACAGTAGCAGAAATCAATAAAACTAAAAGCTGGTTCTTTGAGAAGACAAATAAAATTGACAGACTTATCAAGGAAAAAAGTGAGAAATTCACAGCAAACATTATTTTCAAAGGTGAAAAACTGAAAACATTTTCTCTAAGATCAGGAATAAAACAAGGGTGCTCACCCTCGCCACTATAATTCAACATAATTTTGGAAGTCCTAGCAATGGAAATCAGAGAAGAAAAAGAAATAAAAGGAATCCCAACTGAAAAAAAGAAGTAAAACACTCACTGTTTGCAGAAAACATGTTACTATACATAGAAAACCCTAAAGATATCACCAGAAAATTACTAATCAATGAATTTAGTAAAGTCTCAGGATACAAAATCAATACACAGAAATCTCTTGCATTCCTATACACTAACAATTTAAAATCAACAGAGAAATTAAGGAATCAATCCCACTCACCACTGCAACAAAAAGAGTGAAATACCTAGGAATAAACCTATTTAAGGAGACAAAGGACCTGTATGTAGAATTATAAATCACTGTCGAAAGAAATCAAAAACCACACAAACTAATGGAGAGATACATCATGTTCCTGGATTTAAAGAACCAATATTGTGAAAATAACTATACTATCCAAAGCAGTCTACAGAGTCAATGCAATCTCTATCAAATTACCAATGGCATTTTTCACAGAACTAGAACAAAAAATTTCACAATTCATGTGTGTGTGTGTGTGTGTGTGTGTGTTAGTCATTCAGTCACATCCAACTCTTTGAAATACCATGGACTGTAGCCAACCAGGCTCCTCTGTCCGTGGAAATCTCTAAGCAAAATAATGGAGTGGGTTGTCATCTCCTTCTCCAGGATATCTTCCCAACCCAGGGATCAAACCCAGGTCTCCTGCATTGCAGGCAAATTCTTTACCACCTGAGCCACCAGGGAAGCCAATTTGTATGTAAACACAAAAGAACCCAAATCGCCAAAGCAATCTTGAGAAAGAAAATGGAGCTGGAGGAGTAATCTTTCCTGACATCAGACTATACGACAAAGCTACAATCATCAAAACAGCATGGTCAGATCAGATCAGGCGCTCAGTCGTGTCTGACTCTTTGCAACCCCATGAATCGCAGCACGCCAGGCCTCCCTGTCCATCACCAACTCCCGGAGTTCACTCAGACTCACGTCCATCAAGTCAGAGATGCCATCCAGCCATCTCATCCTCTGTCGTCCCCTTCTCCTTCTGCCCCCAATCCCTCCCAGCATCAGAGTCTTTTCCAATGAGTCAACTCTTTGCATGAGGTGGCCAAAGTTCTTCAGTTTCAGCTTTAGCATCATTCCTTCCAAAGAAATCCCAGGGCTGATCGCCTTCAGAATGGACTGGTTGGATCTCCTTGCAGTCCAAGGGACTCTCAAGAGTCTTCTCCAACACCACAGTTCAAAAGCATCAATTCTTCGGCACTCAGCCTTCTTCACAGTCCAACTCTCACATCCATACATGACCACTGGAAAGACCATAGCCTTGATTAGACGGACCTTTGTTGGCAAAGTAATGTCTCTGCTTTTGAATATGCTATCTAGGTTGGTCATAACTTTTCTTCCAAGGAGTAAGCGTCTTTTAATTTCATGGCTGCAGTCACCATCTATAGTAATTTTGGAGCCCAGAAAAATACAGTCTGACACTGTTTCCACTGTTTCCCCAACTATTTGCCATGAAGTGGTGGGACCGGATGCCATGATCTTCATTTTCTGAATGTTGAGCTTTAAGCCAACTTTTTCACTCTCCACTTTCACTTTCATCAAGAGGCTTTTGAGTTCCTCTTCACTTTCTGCCATAAGGGTGGTGTCATCTGCATATCTGAGGTGATTGATATTTCTCCTGGCAATCTTGATTTCAGCTTGTGTTTCTTCTAGTTCAGCATTTCTCGTGATGTACTCTGCATATAAGTTAAATAAACAGGATGACAATATACAGCCTTGATGAACTCCTTTTCCTATTTGGAACCAGTCTTTTGTTCCATGTCCAGTTTTCACTGTTGCTTCCTGACCTGCATACAAATTTCTCAAGAGGCACATCAGGTGGTCTGTTATTCCCATCTCTTTCAGAATTTTCCACAGTTTATTGTGATCCACACAGTCAAAGGCTTTGGCATAGTCAATAAAGCAGAAATAGATGCTTTTCTGGAACTCTCTTGCTTTTTCCATGATCCAGCGATGTTGGCAATTTGATCTCTGGTTCCTCTGCCTTTTCTAAGACCAGCTTGAACATCAGGAAGTTCACAGTTCACATATTGCTGAAGCCTGGCTTGGAGAATTTTGAGCATTACTTTACTAGCATGTGAGATGAGTGCAATTGTGTGGTAGTTTGAGCATTCTTTGGCATTGCCTTTCTTTGGGATTGGAATGAAAAGTGACCTTTTCCAGTCCTGTGGCCACCGCTCAGTTTTCCAAATTTGCTGGCATATTGAGTGCAGCACTTTCACAGCATCATCTTTCAGGATTTGAAATAGCTCAACTGGAATTCCATCACCTCCACTAGCTTTGTTCGTAGTGATGCTTTCTAAGGCCCACTTGACTTCACATTCCAGGATGTCTGGCTCTAGGTCAGTGATCACATCATCGTGATTATCTGGGTCATGAAGAGCTTTTTTGTACAGTTCTTCTGTGTATTCTTGCCATCTCTTCTTAATATCTTCTGCTTCTGTTAGGTCCATACCATTTCTGTCCTTTATTGAGCCCATCTTTGCATGAAATGTTCCTTTGGTATGTCTGATTTTCTTGAAGAGTTCCCTAGTCTTTCCCATTCTGTTGTTTTCCTCTATTTCTTTGCATTGATCACTGAAGAAGGCTTTCTTATCTCTTCTTGCTATTCTTTGGAACTCTGCATTCAGATGTTTATATCTTTCCTTTTCTCCTTTGCTTTTCACTTCATTGTTAGAGAAAAGCAAATCAAAACCACACTGAGGTGTTACCACACAGCAGTCAGAATGGTCATCATCATCAAATTCTAAAAACAATAAATGCTACAGAGGATGTGGAGAAAAGAGAACCCTCTTACACTGTTGGTGGAAATATAAATTGATACAGCCATTATGAGGGAGAAGGCGATGGCACCCCACTCCAGTACTCTTGCCTGGAATATCCCATGGATGGAGGAGCCTGGTGGGCTGCAGTCCATGGGGCCACAAAGAGTCCGACACGACTGAGTGACTTCCCTTTCACTTTTCACTTTCATGCATTGGAGAAGGAAATGGCAACCCACTCCAGTGTTCTTGCCTGGAGAATCCCAGGGACGGGGGAGCCTGGTGGGCTGCCGTCTATGGGGTCACACAGAGTCGGACATGACTGAAGTGACTTAGCCGCAGCAGCACAGCCACTATGAAGAACAGTATGGAGATTCCTTAAAAACCTAGAAATATAACTATTAATACCACATGACCCAGAAATCCCACTACTGGGCAGATATCCTCATAGACTCATAATTCAGAAAGACACATGTACCCCCATGTTCACTGCAGCACTATTTACAATAGCCAGGACATGGAAGCAACCTAGATGTCCATCGACAGAAGTATGGATAAAGAAATTGTGGTATATATACAATGGAATATTACTCAGTCATAAAAAGGAATGAATTTCAGTCAGTTTAACTGAGATGGATGAACCCTAGAGCCTTTATACAGAGTGAAGTAGGTCAGAAAGAGAAAAATAAATATTAACACATATATATGGAATCTAGAAAATGGTACTGATGAACCTATGTGTAGGGCAGTGATGGAGACATAGACATAGAGAATGAACCCGTGGACACATCAGAAGAAAGAGACAATGGGACAAATTGAGAGAGTAACACTGAAATATATACATTACCATGTGTAATAGGAAGCTGCTGTTTAATACAGGGAGCTCAGCCCAGTGATTTTTGACAACATAGAGAGGTGGAATGGGAAGGGCAGGAGGGAGATTCAAGAGGGAGGGAATATATGTATATTTATGGCTGATTCACATTGTTGTACAATAGAAACCAACACAAAATTATAAAGCAATTATCCTCCAATTAAAAATACTTTAAAAAAGAAATGCTTTTTAGATTGGAAGAATTATTGTTATTAATATGACCATATCATCCAATGCAATCTACAGATTTAATACAATCCCTATCAAAATACCCATTACATTTTTTACAGAACTAAAACAAGTAATCCTAGAATATATAGAGAGCCACAAAAGACCATGAGTTGTCAAGAAATCCTGGGGGCAAAAAAAAAGAACAAAGCTGGAGGTACATCCTTAATGACTTCAGATGATATTACAAAGCTAAGTAATCAAAACAGTATGGTACTGGCACAAAACTAGACACACAGATGAATGAAACAAAATAGGGAGCTCAGAAATAAATCCACACACCTATTGTCAATTAAGCTATAATAAAAGGGTCAATAGAGAAAAGGCAGTCTCTTTGGTGCTGGGAAAACTGGACAACTACATGTGAAATAATGAAGTTCGAAATATTCTCTAACACCATATATAAAAATAATGCAAAATGGATTAAAACCTAAATGTAAGACTAGAAACTATAAAATTCCTAGAGGAAAACATAGGCAGGATACTTTTTGACATAAATCATAAGCAATATTTTCTTGGATCAGCCCCTAAGGCAAAAAAAGCAAAAATAAATAGATGAAACCCAAGTAAACTTAAAAGCTTTTGCATAGGAAAAGAAACCATCTAGTAAACAAAAAGACAACCTACAAAATAGAAGAAAATATTTGCAAATGATAGACTGACAATAAATTAATATTCAAAAGATACAGACAGCTCATAGAACTCAATATCATACCAGTCAAATCATAAAATGGACAGAAGACCTGTATAATCATTTTTCCAAAGAATGTGTCCAAATGGCTAACAGGCACATGAAAAAATGCTCAGCATAACTTATTACTAGTGAAATGCAAATCAAAAACACAACTAAATATCACCTCACAACTATGAGAATAGCTGTCACCAAAAAGTCTACAAATAACAAATGTTGGAAAGGATGTAGAGAAAAGAGAACCCTGGTACACTGTTGGTGGGAATAAATTGAGGCAGCCACTATGAAAAACAGTATGGAGGTTCCTTTAAAAACTAAAAGTTACCAAATGTTGAAGTAATTCCACTCTGGGCACATATCCAAAAAAACTAAAACACAAACTCAAAAAGATAAATGCAGTCCAATGTTTACAGCCACCCTATTTACAACAGCCAAGGAAACCCAGAAGCAACTCAAGTGCCCATCAATAGATGATTGGATTAAGAGATGTCTACACACACACACACACACACACACACACACACACTACTCAGCCATAAAAAAGAATGAAATACTGCCATCTGCTGCAATATGAATGGACCTTAGTAAAAAAGTCAGAGAACTACAAATATCATATGACTTATATGTGGCATTTAAAAAATAATACAAATGAATGTATATACAAGACAGAAACATACTCACAAATGTAGAAAGCAAACAGAGTTACCATAGGGGAGAAGGAAGTGGGAGAGACAAATTAGGGGTAGGAGGTTAACAAATACAAGCTACTACAAACAAAACAGATAATCAACAGGATATACTGTATAGCACATGGAATTATATTCAATATCTTATAATAACCTACAATGGAATATAATCTGAAAAAAACTAATCACTCTGCTGTACACCTCAAAGTAGCACAATCTATAAAATCAACTATACTTCAACAACAACAAAAAGAAAGCTCTGATAGATTTTACAAAAATAAACCTGTTTAACTTTGAAAAAAATATATATTTTAAATGTCAATAAGAACGTACCTAATAATCATCACTTTAAGTGAAATGGACTAAGGGACTAAATTCTCCCAACAAAAGACAAAGAGTATCTGAGTGAACATAAAAAAAAAATATATATATATATATATATACACACACACACTTCCTATAAGAGACTTACCTCAGATCTAAAGACACAGCTAAAAGTGAGGGGATAGAAAAAAGTATTCCATGCAAATTTAAATCAAAAGTAAGCCAGGGTAACAACACTTACATCAAACAAAGACTCTTACAAAAGACAAAGGACATTACATGATGACCAAGGGATTAATCAAAAAGATGATGCAATAATTATAAATATATATGCACCCAACATAGAAGTATCTAAATACATACTACAAATTCAC
Organism: Bubalus bubalis; assembly: GCF_019923935.1. Lineage (NCBI taxonomy): Eukaryota > Metazoa > Chordata > Mammalia > Artiodactyla > Bovidae > Bubalus > Bubalus bubalis. The sequence continues at coordinate 28,586,587 of NC_059162.1, forward strand.
AGACATAGAGTGGGCAGTTGACAGTAACACAATAACAGGGAACATTAAAACCCCATTTACATCAATAGACAGATTATCCAGACAAAAAACCAATGGCCTTAAATGACAAATTCGACCAAATGAACTTAACATATTTATAAAGAACATCCCATCCAAAATCAGTAGAATATAGTTTCCTTTAAAGTATATATGGAACATTTTCCAAGATAGACCACATGCTAGGCCACAAAAATTATCAGTAAATTTAAGAAAATTCAATTCATATAAAGCATCTTTTCTGACCACACTATGAGTCTAGAAATCAACTACAAAGAAAAAAACTACAAGGGAAAAAAATCCTCAAACATGTGGAGACTAAACAATATGCTACCAACAACCAATGGATCAATGAAAACATAAAATACATGGTGACAAATAAAAATGAAAAAACAACAATCCAAAATCTAAGAGATGCAGCAAACTCAGTTCTAAGATGGCAGTTTATTGTGATACAAGTCTACTGCTAAGTCGCTTCAGTTGTGTCCGACTCTGTGTGACCCCATAGACGGCAGCCCACCAGGCTCCCCCGTTCCCTGGGATTCTCCAGGCAAGAACACTGGAGTGGGTTGCCATTTCCTTCTCCAATGCATGAAAGTGAAAAGTGAAAGGGAAGTCGCTCAGTCGTGTCCGACCCTCAGCAACCCCATGGACTGCAGCCTTTCAGGCTCCATCCATGGGATTTTTCAGGCAAGAGTACTGGAGTGGGGTGCCATTGCCTTCTCTGGTGATACAAATCTACCTCACAGGAAACAACAAAAAAAATCTCAAATAACCTAACCGACACTCAAAGGAAGCAGAAAAGTCACTAGAAGAAAGAAAATCATAAAAATCAGAGCTAAATTTTTAAAGAAAGACTAAAGCAACAATAGAAAGATCAACAAAACCATGAGCTGGTTATGTGAAAAGATAAAGTTGATAAAACTTTAGGAGGTTCATCAAGAGAAAAAGAGGGCCCAAATCAACAAAATCAGAAATAAAAAAGAAATACAACCAATACCACAGAAATACAAAGGATCATGAAAGATTACTATGAACAATTAAATGCCAATTAAATGGATATCCTAGAAGAAAATGACAAATTCCTTAAAAATGTACAATTTTCTAAACATAAACCAGGTAGACACAGAAAGTATAAACCAACCAATTACCAGTAATGAAATTGAATTATTAATTTTAAAAATTTCCAACAAACAAAATTCTAGGACTAGATGGCTTCATAGATGAATTCTACCAAACATTTAAAGGGAAATTAAACCTGTCCTTCTCAAACTAGTCTAAAAAACTGCAAAGGGAGGAACTCTTCCAAACTAATTCTGCCAGGCCAGTATTACCCTATTTACAAAACCAGACAAAGACGTCACAAAAACAGAAGATTAAAGGCCAACAGCATTGATGAAATTAGATACAAAAATCCTCAGCAAAATATTATCAAACCAAGTCTATATAGTCAAAGCTATGGTTTTTCCAGTAGTCACGTATGGATGTGAGAGCTGGACCACAAAGAAGGCTGAGCACCAAAGAATTGATGCTTTTGAACTGAGGTGTTGGATAAGACTCTTGAGAGTCCCTTGGACTGCAAGAAGATCAAAACAGTCAATCCTAAAGGAAATCAATCCTGAATATTCATTGGAAGGACTGATGCTGAAGCTGAAGCTCCAATACTTTGGCCACCTGAAGTGAAGAGCCAAGTCATTAGAAAAGACCCTAATTCTGGGAAAGATTGAAGGCAGGAGGAGAAGGGGATGACAGAGGATGAGATGGTTGAATGGTATCACCGACTCAATACACATGAGTTTGAACAAGATCCGGGAGATGGTGAAGGACAGGGAAGCCTGGCATGCTACAGTCCATGGAGACACAAAGAGTCAGACACAACTGAGCAACTGAACAGCAACAAGGTTCAATAATACATTAAATACACCATGATCAAGTGGGATTTATCCCAAAGATACCAGGATGGCTCAATATCTGCAAATCAATGTGATACGCCACATTAACCAATTGAAGAATAAGAATCATATGATCATCTCAATAGATGCAGAAAAAGTTTTTGACAAATTCAATATCAATTTATGCTAAAAACTGTCCAGAAAGTGAGTATAGACAGAACATACCTCAGCATAACAAAGACCATATATAACAAGCCCACAGCTAATATCACACTCAATGATCAAAAGCTAAAAGTATTGCTTTTGAGATCAGCAATAAGACAAGGATGCCCACTATCACCACTTCTATCTAACATAGAATTGAAAATCCTAGCCACATCTATCATAAAAGGAAAAGGATAAAAGGAATCCAAATTACAAAGGAAGAAATAGAACTGTCACTGTTTGTAGATAACATGATACCATAAACAGGAAATCCTAAAAAACACCACCAAAAACCTACTAGAACTCAAAGATTTCAGTAAAGTTGGAGGTACAAAATTAATACACAGAAATCTGTTACATTTCTATGGACTAACAACAAACTATCTGAAGGAAAAAATAAGAAAACAACCCCATTTACAATCACATCAAAGAGAATAAAATACCTAGGAAAAATTGTAAGAAGAAAAAAAATCTTTACTTGAAAAACTATAAGTCACTAATGAAAGAAATGGGAAACCAACCAAAAAAAAGATAAAAAGATACACTATGTTCATGGACTCAAAAATTAATGTTAAAATGACCATACTACCTAAGGCAATCTACAGATTCATTGCATTCCTATCAAAATACCAATGGCACTTTCCACCATACTATAAAATAATTAATGCACAACAAAAGAGACAAGAAATACAATGGAGAGAAGACAGCCTCTTTCATAAATGGTATGGGGAACACTGGACAGCTACATGTGAAAGAATCAAACTGGATTACTGACTCACACCATGCACAAAAATACATTCAAATGGATTACAGATTTAAGGGTCAGAAAGAAATAGGCAAGGGAGACTAAGAGGTACAAACTTCCAGTTGCAAATAAATGAGTCACAGGTATGAAATGTACAATGTGGAGAATACATGCTAAGTAGCTTCAGTTGTGTCTGACTCTTTGCAACCCTATGGACTGTAGCCCACCAGGCTCCTCTGTCCATGGGATTCTCCAGGCAAGAAAACTGGATTTCCTCCTCCAATGGATCTTTATAACCCAGGGATCAAACCTGCATCTCTTATGTCTCCTACACTGGCAGGCAGGTTCTTTACCACTAGCACAACATGGAAAGATAATATAGTCAATACCCGTGTAATATCTTTGTGTGGTGACATGTTGTAACTAGACTTATCACCGTCATCATTTTGAACTGTTTATAAATATAAAATCACTGGTGTGTGAAAGGAACTAACATACTGTTTTAGGTCACTTATACTTCAAAAATAAGCTCTTAAAAAAGAGATCAGATTTATGGTTATGGAATTGTGTCCACTAGAGAAGGGAATGGCAAACCACTTCAGCATCCTTGCCTTGAGAACCCCAAGAACAGTATGAAAAGGCAAAATGATAGGATACTGAAAGAGGAACTCCACAGGTCAGTAGGTGCTCAATATGCTACTGGAGATCAGTGGAGAAATAACTCCAGAAAGAATGAAGGGATGGAGCCAAAGCAAAAACAATACCCAGTTGTAGATATGACTGGTAATAGAAGCAAGGTCCGATGCTGTAAAGAGCAATATTGCATAGGAACCTGGAATGTCAGGTCCATGAATCAAGGCAAATTGGAAGTGGTCAAACAGAAGATGGCAAGAGTGAAAGTCGAAATTCTAGAAATCAGCAAACTAATATGGACTGGAATGGGTGAATTTAACTCAGATGACCATTATATCTACTATTGCGGGCAGGAATCCCTTAGAAGAAATGGAGTAGCCATCATGGTCAACAGGAGTCCGAAATGCAATACTTGGATGCAATCTCAAAAATGACAGAATGATCTCTGTTCGTTTCCAAGGCAAACCATTCAATATCACAGTAATCCAAGTCTATGCCCAACAAGTAACGCTGGAGAAGCTGAAGTTGAACGGTTCTATGAAGACCTACGGGACCTTTTAGAACTAACACACCCAAAAGATGTCCTTTTCATTATAGGGGACTGGAATGCAAAAGTAGGAAGTCAAGAAACATCTGGAATAACAGGCAAATTTGGCCTTGGAATATGGAATGAAGCAGGGCAAAGGCTAATAGAGTTCTGCCAAGAGAACGCACTGGTCATAGCAAACACCCTCTTCCAACAACACAAGAGAAGACTCTACACATGGACATCACCAGATGGTCAACACCGAAATCAGATTCATTATATTCTTTACAGCCAAAGATGGAGAAGCTCTATACAGTCAACAAAAACAAGATCAGGAGCTGACTGTGGCTCAGATCATGAACTCCTTATTACCAAATTCAGACTTAAATTGAAGAAAGTAGGGAAAACCACTAGACCATTCAGGTATGACCTAAATCAAATCCCTTATGATTATACAGTGGAAGTGAGAAATAGATTTAAGGGACTAGATCTGATAGAGCGCCTGAAGAATTATGGACAGAGGTTTGTGACATTGTACAGGAGACAGGGATCAAGACCATCCCCATGGAAAAGAAATCAAAAAAGCAAAATGGCTGTCTGAGGAGGCCTAAAAATAGCTGTGAAAAGAAGAGAACTGAAAAGCAAAGGAGAAAAGGAAAGATATCAGCATCTAAATGCAGAGTTCCAAAGAATAGCAAGGAGAGATAAGAAAGCCTTCCTCAGCGATCAATGCAAAGAAATAGAAGACAAAAACAGAATGGAAAAGACTAGAGATCTCATCAAGAAAATTAGAGATAACAAGGGAACATTTCATGCAAAGATGGGCTCAATAAAGGACAGAAATGGTATGGACCTAACAGAAGCAGAAGATATTAAGAAGAGGTGGCAGGAATACACAGAAGAACTATACAAAAAAGATCTTCATGACCCAGATAATCACGATGGTGTGATCACTGACCTAGAGCCAGACATCCTGGAATGTGAAGTCAAGTGGGCCTTAGAAAGCATCACTACGAACAAAGCTAGTGAAGGTGATGGAATTCCGGTTGAGCTATTTCAAATCCTGAAAGATGATGCTGTGAAAATGCTGCACTCAATATGCCAGCAAACTTGGAAAACAGCAGTGGCCACAGGACTGGAAAAGGTCAGTTTTCAGTCCAATCCCAAAGAAGGTGAAAGCGAAGTCGCTCAGTCGTGTCAGACTCTTTGCAACCCCATTGACAGAAGCCTGCCAGGCTCCTCCATCCATGGGATTCTCCAGGCAAGACTACTGCAGTGGGTTGCCATTTTCTTCTCCAGGGGATCTTCCCAACCCAGGGATTGAACCCAGGTCTCCCACATTGCAGGCAGACGCTTTAACCTCTGGGGTTTAAACTCTAGGGAAGCCCTAGAATCCCAAAGAAAGGCAATGCCAAAGAATCCTCAAACTACTGCACAATTGCACTCATCTCACACGCTAGTAAAGTAATGCTCAAAATTCTCCAGCCAGGCTTCAGCAATATGTGAACAGTGAACTTCCAGATGTTCTAGCTGGTTTTAGAAAAGGCAGAGGAACCAGAGATCAAATTGCCAACATCCACTGGATCATTGAAAAAGCAAGAGAGTTCCAGAGAAACATCTATTTCTGCTTTATTGACTATGCCAAAGCCTTTGTGTGGATCGTAATAAACTGTGGAAAATTCTTCAAGAGATGGGAATACCAGAACACCTGACCTGCCTCTTGAGAAACCTATATGCAGGTCAGGAAGCAACAGTCAGAACTGGACATGGAACAACAGACTGGTTCCAAATAGGAAAAGGAGTACATCAAGGCTGTATATTGTCACCCTGCTTATATAACTTATAAGCAGAGTACATCATGAGAAACACTGGACTGGAAGAAGCACAAGCTGGAATCAAGACTGCCGGGAGGAGGCGGTTCTAAGATGGCGGAGGAATAGGATGGGGACACCACTTTCTCCCCCACAAATTCATCAAAAGAACATTTAAACACTGAGTAAATTCCACAAAACAACTTCTGAATGCCGGCAGAGGACATCAGGCACCCAGAAAAGCAGCCCATTGTCTTTGAAAGGAGAGAGAAGAAATCCAGCTCCACCCATCAGAACACCAAAACAAGCTTCCCTAACCAAGAAACCTTGACAAGCCACTGTACAACCCCACCCACAGTGAGGAAACTCCACAATAAAGAGAACTCCACAAACTGCCAGAATTCAGAAAGGACACCCAAAACTCAGCAATATAAACAAGATGAAGAGACAGAGGAATACCCAGCAAGTAAAGGAAGAGATAGGAAATCTACCTGATAAAGAATTCCAAATAATGATAGTGAAAATGATCCAAAATCTTGAAATCAAAATGGAATCACAGATAAATAGCCTGGAGACAAGGACTGAGAAGATGCAAGAAAGGTTTAACAAGGACCTACAAAAAATAAAAAAGAGTCCATATATAATGAATAATGCAGTAAATGAGATCAAAAACACTCTGGAGGCAACAAATAGTAGAATAACAGAGGTAGAAGACAGGATTAGTGAATTAGAAGATAGAATGGTAGAAATAAATGAATCAGACAGGAAAAAAGAAAAACGAATTAAAAGAAATGAGGACAATCTCAGAGACCTCCAGGACAATGTTAAACGCCCCAACATTCAAATCATAGGAGTCCCAGAAGAAGAAGACAGAAAGAAAGACCATGAGAAAATACTTGAGGAGATAACACATGTATACCTGTGGTGGATTCATTTTGATATTTGGCAAAACTAATACAATTATGTAAAGTTTAAAAATATAATAAAATTAAAAGAAAAAAGAAAACTCCCCTAAAATGGGGCAGGAAATAATCACCCAAGTCCAAGAAACCCAGAGAGTCCCAAACAGGATAAACCCAAGGCAAAACATCCCAAGACACATATTAATCAAATTAACAAAGATCAAACACAAACAACAAATATTAAAAGCAGCAAGGGAAAAACAACAAATAACACACAAGGGGATTCCCATAAGGATAACAGCTGATCTTTCAATAGAAACTCTTCAGGTCAGGAGGGAATGGCAAGACATACTTAAAGTGATGAAAGAAAATAACCTACTGCCCAGATTACTGTACCCAGCAAGGATCTCATTCAAATATGAAGGAGAAATCAAAAGCTTTACAGACAAGCAAAAGCTGAGAGAATTCAGCACCACCAAACCAGCTCTCCAACAAATGCTAAAGGATATTCTCTAGACAGGAGACACAAAAACGGTGTATAAGCTCGAACCCAAAATAATAAAGTAAATGGCAATGGGATCATACTTATCAGTAATTACCTTAAACGTAAATGGGTTGAATGCCCCAACCAAAAGACAAAGACTGGCTGAATGGATACAAAAACAAGACCCCTACATATGTTGTCTACAAGAGACCCACCTCAAAACAGGGGACACATACAGACTGAAAGTGAAGGGCTGGATAAAGATATTCCATGCAAATAGAGATCAAAAGAAAGCAGGAGTAGCAATACTCATATCAGATAAAACAGACTTTAAAACAAAGGCTGTGAAAAGAGACAAAGGAGGACACTACATAATGATCAAACGATCAATCCAAGAAGAAGATATAACAATTATAAATATATATGCACCCAACATAGGAGCACCACAATATGTAAGACAAATGCTAACAAGTATGAAAGGGGAAATTAACAAGAACACAATAATAGTGGGAGACTTTAATACCCCACTCACACCTATGGACAAATCAACTAAACAGAAAATTAACAAAGAAACACAAACTTTAAATGATACAATAGACCAGTTAGACCTAATTGATATCTATAGGACATTTCACCCAAAAACAATGAATTTCATCTTTTTCTCAAGCGCAAACGAAACTTTCTCCAGGATAGATCATATCCTGGGCCATAAATCTAGCCTTGGTAAATTCAAAAAAACTGAAATCATTCCAAGCATCTTTTCTGACCACAATGCAGTAAGATTAGATCTCAATTACAGGAGAAAAATATTAAAAATTCCAACATATGGAGACTGAACAACACGCTGCTGAATAACCAACAAATCACAGAAGAAATTTAAAAAGAAATCAAAATTTGCATAGAAACGAATGAAAATGAAAACACAACCACCCAAAACCTATGGGACACTGTAAAAGCAGTGCTAAGGGGAAAGTTCATAGCAATACAGGCATACCTCAAAAAAGAAGAAAAAAGTCAAACAAATAACCTAACTCTACACCTAAAGCAACTAGAAAAGGAAGAAATGAAGAACCCCAGGGTTAGTAGAAGGAAAGAAATCTTAAAAATTAGGGCAGAAATAAATGCAAAAGAAACAAAGGAGACCATAGCCAAAATAAACAAAACCAAAAGCTAGTTCTTTGAAAGGATAAATAAAATTGACAAACCATTAGCCAGACTCATCAAGAAACAAAGGGAGAAAACTCAAATCAATAAAATTAGAAATGAAAATGGAGAGATCACAACAGACAACACAGAAATACAAAGGATCATAAGAGACTACTATCAGCAATTATATGCCAATAAAATGGACAACGTGGAAGAAATGGACAAATTCTTAGAAAAGTACAACTTTCCAAAACTGAACCAGGAAGAAATAGAAAATCTTAACAGACCCATCACAAGCACGGAAATTGAAACTGTAATCAGAAATCATCCAGCAAATAAAAGCCCAGGTCCAGACAGCTTCACAGCTGAATTCTACCAAAAATTTAGAGAAGAGCTGACACCTATCCTACTCAAACTCTTCCAGAAAATTGCAGAGGAAGGTAAACTTCCAAACTCATTCTATGAGGCCACCATCACCCTAATACCAAAACCTGACAAAGATGCCACAAAAAAAGAAAACTACAGGCCAATATCACTGATGAACATAGACACAAAAATCCTTAATAAAATCCAGCAATCAGAATCCAACAACACGTTAAAAAGATCATACACCATGACCAAGTGGGCTTTATCCCAGGGATGCAACGATTCTTCAATATCTGCAAATCAATCAATGTAATACACCACATTAACAAATAGAAAAATAAAAGGCATATGATTATTTCAATAGATGCAGAGAAAGCCTTTGATAAAATTCAAGATCCATTTATGATTAAACTCGCCAGAAAGCAGGAATAGAAGGAACATACCTCAACATAATAAAAGCTATATATGACAAACCCACAGCAAACATTATCCTCGATGGTGACAAACTGAAAGCATTTCCTCTAAAGTCAGGAACAAGACAAGGGTGCCCACTCTCACCACTACTATTCAACATAGCTTTGGAAGTTTTGGCCACAGCAATCAGAGCAGAAAAAGAAATAAAAGGAATCCAAATTGGAGAAGAAGAAGTAAAAGTCTCACTGTTTGCAGATGACATTATCCTCTACATAGAAAACCCTAAAGACTCCACCAGAAAATTACTAGAGCTAATCAATGAATATAGTAAAGTTGCAGGATATAAAATCAACACACAGAAATCCCTTGCATTCCTATACACTAATAATGAGAAAATACAAAGAGAAATTAAGGAAACAATTCCATTCACCATTGCAATGAAAAGAATAAAATACTTAGAAATATATCTACCTAAAGAAACTAAAGACCTATATATAGAAAACTGTAAAACACTGATGAAAGAAATCAAAGAGGACACTAATAGATGGAGAAATATACCACGTTCATGGATCGGAAGAATCAATATAGTGAAAATGAGTATACTACCCAAAGCAATCTACAGATTCAATGCAATCCCTATCAAGCTACCAACAGTATTCTTCACAGAGCTAGAACAAATAATTTCACAATTTGTATGGAAATACATAACAACTCAAATAGCCAAAGCAATCTTGAGAAAGAAGAATGGAACTGGAGGAATCAACCTGCCTGACTTCAGGCTCTACTACAAAGCCACAGTCATCAAGACAGTATGGTACTGGCACAAAGACAGAAATATAGGTGAATGGAACAAAATAGAAAGCCCAGAGATAAACCCACGCACCTATGGACACCTTATCTTTGACAAAGGAGGCAAGAATATACAATGGAGAAAAGACAATCTCTTTAACAAGTGGTGCTGGGAAAACTGGTCAATCACTTGTAAAAGAATGAAACTAGAACACTTCTAACACCATACACAAAAATAAACTCAAAATGGATTAAAGATTTAAACAAAAGACCAGAAACTATAAAACTCTTAGAGGAGACCGACAAAACACTCTCCGACATACATCACAGCAGGATCCTCTATGACTCACCTCCCAGAATACTGGAAATAAAAGCAAAAATAAACAAATGGGATCTAATTAAAATTAAAAGCTTCTGCACAACAAAAGAAACTATAAGCAAGGTTAAAAGACAGCCTTCAGAAGGGGAGAAAATAAGAGCAAATGAAGCAACTGACAAACAACTAATCTCAAAAATATACAAGCAAGTCCTGCAGCTCAATTCCAGAAAAATAAACGATCCAATCAAAAATGGGCCAAAGAACTAAATAGACATTTCTCCAAAGAAGACATACAGATGGCTAACAAACACAAGAAAAGATGCTCAACATCACTCATTATCAGAGAAATGCAAATCAAAACCACAATGAGGTACCATTTCACGCCAGTCAGAATGGCTGTGATCCAAAAGTCTACAAGCAATAAATGCTGGAGAGGATGTGGAGAAAAGGGAACCCTCTTACACTGTTGGTGGGAATGAAAACTAGTACAGCCAGTATGGAGAACAGTGTGGAGATTCCTTAAAAAACTGGAAATAGAACTGCCATATGACCCAGCAAGCCCACTGCTGGGCATACACACTGAGGAAACCAGAAGGGAAAGAGACACGTGTACCCCAATGTTCATCGCAGCACTGGTTATAATAGCCAGGACATGGAAGCAACCTAGATGTCCATCAGCAGAAGAATGGATAAGAACGCCGTGGTACATATACACAATGGAGTATTACTCAGCCATTAAAAAGAATACATTTGAATCAGTTCTAATGAGGTGGATGAAAATGGAGCCTATTATACAGAGTGAAGTAACCCAGAAAGAAAAACACCAATACAGTATACTAACGCAAATATATGGAATTTAGAAAGATGGTAATGATAACCCTGTATGCAACACAGCAAAAGAGACACAGATGTATAGAACAGTCTTTTGGACTCTGTGGGAGAGGGAGAGGGTGGGATGATTTGGGAGAATGGCATTGAAACATGTATAATATCATATATGAAACAAATTGCCAGTCCAGGTTCAATGCATGATACTGGATGCTTGGGGCTGGTGCACTGAGATGACCCAGAGGGATGGTATGGGGAGGGAGGAGGAAGAGGGGTTCAGGATGGGGAACACGTGTACACCTGTGGCAGATTCATGTTGATGTATGGCAGAACCAATACAATATTGTAAAGTAATTAACCTCCAATTAAAATAAATAAATTTATATTAAAAAAAAAGATTGCTGGGAGAAATATCAATCACCTCAGATATGCAGATGACACCACCCTTACGGCAGAAAGTGAAGAGGAACTAAAAGGCCTCTTGATGAAAGTCAAAGTGGAGAGTGAAAAAGTTGGCTTAAAGCTCAACATTCAGAAAATGAAGATCATGGCATCTGGTCCCATCACTTCATGGCAAATAGTTGGGGAAACAGTGGAAACAGTGTCAGACTTTATTTTTTGGGCTCCAAAATCACTGCAGATGGTGACTGCAGCCATGAAATTAAAAGACGCTTACACCTTGGAAGAAAAGTTATGACCAACCTAGATAGCTTATTGAAAAGCAGAGACATTACTTTGCCAACAAAGGTCCATCTAGTCAAGGCTATGGTTTTTCCAGTGGTCATGTATGGATGTGAGAGGTGGACTGTGAAGAAGGCTGAGCATTCAAGAATTAATGTTTTGAACTGTGGTGTTGGAGAAGACTCTTGAGAGTCCCTTGGACTGCAAGGAGATCCAACCAGTCCATTCTGAAGGAGATCAGCCCTGGGATTTCTTTGGAAGGAATGATGCTAAAGCTGGAACTCCAGTACTTTGGCCATGTCATGCGAAGAGTTGACTCATTGGAAAAGACTCTGATGCTGGGAGGGATTGCGGGCAGGAGGAGAAGGGGACGACAGAGGATGAGATGGCTGGATGGCATCACTGACTCGATGGACGTGAGTCTGAGTGAACTCTGGGAGATGGTGATGGACAGGGAGGCCTGGTGTGCTGTGATTCATGGGGTCGCAAAGAGTCGGACATGACTGAGAGACTGAAATGAACTGAACAGAAGTGAGGGATACAAGAGGGGATGATAGGTTGGATGAAGCTGTCAAAAGGTACAAACTTTCAGTTACAAAATAAATAGTATTAGGGATGTAATGTACAATATAATTAAAACTGCTATATGTTATATATGTGAGCTGTTAAGAGAATAAATCTTGAGAGTTTTCATCACAAGGAAAATGTGTTTTATATCTCTTTAATCTGTATTTGTCTGAGATGATAGATGTAAATGTATTGTGATGTATGTAAGTCAAATCATTATTTTGTACCCCTGAAACATATATTGTTGTGTGACAAATCTCAAGAAAACTGGAATAAAAATAAAGCACAATTCAATTTTTAAAATATAATTTATATACACAGGGTAATTTCAGAGTCATTTCCCCCTTACCCCTACAACCAAGGAGTCTGCCTTGGGGAAAAAGAGAAATAAGGATGGGATTCAGGTGAAATGGGTGGCAATAGCTAGGCTGAGGCAGTGTCTGATGGAAGGGTGATGGTGAAGAAGGGAAGTAAAGAAGGAAAATGATAGAAGGCAAGATAAAAGGGATTCATTCAGGGTGATGTACGTGTGTATAAGGTAGTAAGAATCATGTGTGTGCTTATGCACATGTGTGTGCACTTGCTCCAAGGACAGACTTTAGAGTAACGGTTTCAATGTAATCAGACTACATCTAAAAAAATTAAATTCAAAAGAATAATAAAGCTGGAGAAATCACACTACCCAAATCTAAGACTCACCATTAAAAGCTACAGTAAGCCAAACACTAGTGAATGGCTAAACCACAAAAATCAATGAAACAGAAATAGCCCCAGAATAGACCTGCACATATATAGTCAATTTTTTTAATAAACATGCAAAGAAACTCAACACAAAAAGGAGAGTCTTGGAAATTCCCTGGAAGTCTAGTGGTTAGCACTCCATACTGCCAAGAACATGGATTCAATCCCTGGTTGGGAAAATAAGACCCCACAAGCCTCTTGGTATGACAAAAATAAACAAACAGTAAATACATACACAAAGAAAAAGAAGAGTCTTTTCAACAAATGGTATTATAACTCTACATCAATCCAAAGTGTTTAAATCTTAAATATCTCTCAAAACCATCCATTTATTCCTCACTACCACCACCATCTCCCAGCCTAAGTTCTCTTCTCTGAATCCTATGTCTGTCTGTCTATTTATAACAGTTCTATCTTAATATACTCTGTTCTCTGTACTGCAAACCAAATGAGCCTTTCAAAATGCAAATCTGACCAAGCCATTCTCTGCTAAAATTCTTTACAGCTTCTCATTACAATTAGTATAAATAAAAATTCTGCTGATATGATTTAAAACGCCATAAATTACTAGGCTCCTACACCCCTGTAGCCTCATTTTGCAAGACACTCTTCCTTTCATTCCATGTTGTATCCACCGTACTCCTTCCTATCAAAGGATCTTTGTATATAAAATTTCTCCATACCTGATAAATACTTCTTGTCCTTCTCTGGATTTCAATTCTATCTTTACTTTTTCAAAAAAGCCTCTCCTAAATTTTCGAAATAGTTCGTGCTCAGTCACTCAGTCATGTCCAACTCTTTGTGAATCTATCAGGCTTCTCTGTCCATGGGATTTTCCAAGCAAGAATACTGGAATGGGTTGCCATTTCCTCCTCCAGGGGATCTTCTGGACTCAAGATTGAACCCACGTGTCCTGTGCCCTCCTGCACTGGCAGACAGATTCTTTACCAGAGAGTCACTTGGGAAGCCCCTAAATTGTTCACATCTAATTACACTGTGAACTAACCCTTTATTGTCCTTGACACCATTGTATTATTACCTTTGAATGACTGTTTGAATTTAACTGTGATTATTTCATGATCACAGCCTTGTCTTGGTGAAGGGGCTTCCATAACTCAAAGGAGCTATGAGCCATGCTGTGCAGGGTGACCCAAAACAGATGGGCCACAGTAAAGAGTTCTGACAAAAAAGTCATCCCCTGAGGAGAGAAATGTCAACCAGCTCCAGTGTTTTTGCCTAGAAAACCCCATGGACAGTATGAAAACGCAAAAAGATACTACACAGGAAGAAAAGCCCCTCCCCCTCAGATCAGAAGGTGTCCAATGTGCTACTGGGTTAGAGCAGAGGGCAATTACTAATAACTCCAGAAAGAATGAAGTGGCTGGGCCAAAGTGGAAATGACATTCAGCTATGGATGTGTCTGGTGATGAAAGTCAAGTCCAATAGTGTAAAGAGCAGTATTGCATCATATCCTAGAATGTTAGGCCCATGAATCAGTGTAAACTGGATGTGGTCAAGCAGGAGATGGCAAGAGTGAACATCAACACCTTAGGAATCAGTAAACTAAAATAGACAAGAAAGGGAGAATTTAATTCAGATGACCATTATATCTACTACTGTGGGCAACAATCCATTAGAAGAAATGGAGTAGACCTTATAGTCAACAAAAGAGTATGAAATGCAGTATTTGGTACAATCTCAAAAATGACAGAATGATCTGTTTGTTTTCAAGGCAAACCATTCAACATCAGAGTAATTCAAGTCTATGCCCCAACCACTGATGCCAAAGAAACTGAAGTTGATCAGTTCTATGAAGACCTACAAATCCTTCTAGAACTGACACCCAAAAAAGATATCCTTTTCATCACACGGGGCTGGAATGCAGAAGTAGGAAGTCGAGAGATACCTGGAGTAACAGGCAAGTTTGGCCTTGGAGTACAAAATGAAGCAGGGCAAAGGCTAACAGAATTTTGCGAAGAGAACGCACTGGTCATAGCAAACACCCTCTTCCAAAAATGCAAGAGACAACTCTACACATGGACATCACCAGATAGTCAACACCAGATTCAGACTGATTATAATTCTTTGCAGCCAAAGACGGAGAAACTCCATACAGTCAACAAAAACAAGATTAGGAGCTCAGTCAGGTCCAACTCTTTGCAATCCCATGGACTATAGCCCACCAGACTCCTCTGTCCATGGGGATTCTCCAGGCAAGAATACTGGAGTAGGTTGCCATTTCCTTCTCCAAGGGATCTTCCCCACCCAGGAACTGAACCTGCGTCTCCTGCATTGCACACAGATTCTTTACCAACTGAGCCACCAGGGGAGCCCCAAACTATGTCTATAGCTGCTCAAATAGAACAAAGCCCTAAACCAAACCTTGTCCATGTGGGAATGTAAAAGTATTTGTAAAATGCTTACAAAGTGTCATTCACTGTGCTAAGTACTGAGGTTACAGGGCAACCAAGACATGGGTGCTTAGGTCTTATTGGAGCATTCCACTGTTTGATCTGCTGACCACCTACTATGTACCATCTACTGTACTACGTAAAGAAGACTCTAAAGGGCAAATAAAGCTGTAAATAATTATACCAAAATAAATTTCATTTGTGGTAAGTGCTATAAAAGGAAAAATTCAGACTGCTATACTTATTGAAATACTCATTGGAAGGACTGATGGTGAAGCTGAAGCTCTAACACTTGGCCACCTGATTCAAAGAGCTGACTCATTGGAAAAGACTCATGCTGGGAAAGATTGAAAGCAGAAAGAGATGAGGAATATAGAGGATGAGATGGTTGGATGGCATCACTAATTCAATGGATATGAACTTGGGCAAACTCCAGGAGATGGTGAGGGACAGGGAAGCCTGGCATGCTGTAGTCCTTGGGGTTGTGAAGAGTCAGGGACAACTTGGCAACTAAACAACAACATGGAGATCTAAACTAGTTAATAATGTCAAGAAAGATTTCTAAAAATTTAATATTTAAGCTGAGACTTGAAGTATAAGTTTATATTATCAAATTTGAAAGAAATGCAAATATTATTTGCAAAAATAATGAAAGTAATTTGCTGAAGAAAGGATAAGCATTTGGAAACAGTGCTTCCCAAGAGATAGAAGAATTAGGAGTTGCAAAATCAGGTAGAGATGTGACAGGTCAAACCCAAAATCAAATATCTGTAATCATAAACAATATTGTCTTCTATAAGCAAAGGTGGCTAACTACAACCTCCAAGACAAAGTCAGCCCACAATCTTCTTTCGCAGGCCCTTGAATTAAGAATCTTTCCTCGAATCCCCAGTCCAGGTTCAATGCATGATACAGGATGCTCGGGGCTGGTGTACTGGGATGACCCAGAGGGATGATATGGGGAGGGAGGTGGGAGGGAGCTTCAGGAAGGGGAACACGTGTACACCCGTGGCAGATTCATGTCAATGTATGGCAAAATCAATACAATATTGTAAAGTAATTAGCCTCCAATTAAAATAAATTAATTAAATTTAAAAAATTAAAAAAAGAATGTTTCCTATGTTTTTATAAGATTGTTAAAAATAAAA
The DNA here is from genome assembly GCF_019923935.1 of Bubalus bubalis. NCBI lineage: Eukaryota > Metazoa > Chordata > Mammalia > Artiodactyla > Bovidae > Bubalus > Bubalus bubalis. The sequence goes on from NC_059162.1 coordinate 28,603,230, forward strand.
GAAGAAAAAAAGGAGGGGAAGGAGAAAATTAACATTCTCTATATAGCCACAAAGCCTAAAATATTTACTATCTAGTCCTTTACAAAAAGTTTACCAACCCATGATCTACACATTATAATCAATTAAACCACAATGAAGCCCTTATCCTAAGAAATTCATTAAATAAATATGATTCTACCTGAACACTAAACATAGGTACTGAATATATATCATATATATCTTTCTCAAAATTGCAGCTTTGTGTCTCAAAGGTAACAAAGGCATACCAAATTTACAATCAGCTACAGAATATACACATTTGATCTCACTTAAAGGTACTATCAACACACTCTTAAATAATATAAATACTTTCACCAAGACAGTTATCAAAATGTACTATAAAAATTGATAGAGATAGAAATGTGGCTTTGCTAAAACCAAATATAATTTTAGAAAATATTTTAGCTGAAAAAGCTACCATAAAACTCTATGAGAGTCTAAGTCATTGGATTTAATACTATTTTGAAAAATAACTGCTACATAGAAATAAGACAACCTATATACTTACCAAGATTTTTTTCAATTCTTCAAGTTCTACTTCTTTGTTATTTTTAAGCTTGGTCATCTCTTCTAAAAAAAAAAAAGCAAAAGAATTTAAATGTGTTAACAGTAGGTTTAAAAAATAGGAAAGGAGAGAAAAGAAGTACGAATAGCACTTGAAAAGGAAAAATCAAAAGAGATGAATTAATACCATTAAGTCAGTTCACTTTGGTCGCTCAGTTGTGTCCAACTCTGCGACCCCAAGAACTGCAGCACTCCAGGCTTCCCTGTGCATCACCAACTCCTGGAGCTTACTCAAACTCATGTCCATTGAGTCGGCATCCTCTGTCGTCCCCTTCTCCTCCTGCCTTCAATCTTTCCTAGCATCAGGGTCTTTTCCAATAAGTCAGTTCTTCGCATCAGGTGGCCAAAGTATTGGAGTTTCAGCTTCAGCATCAGTCCTTCCAATGAATATTCAGGACTGATTTCCTTTAGGGACTGACTGGTTGGATCTCCCTGCAGTCCAAGGAACTCTCAAGATTCTTCTCCAACACCACAGTTCAAAAGCATCAATTAATTAAATAATACAGTTGGAGCACAGTAAAGCATAGAGGAAGTGCAAATGGATCAGATGCAAAATAATAATGGACATATATTAGTAGTACCATTTCCATAAAATTACTTCCACAACTGCTAGGTCACTTCAGTCGTGTCCAACTCTGTGAGACCCCATAGACGGCAGTTCACCAGGCTCCGCCGTCCCTGGGATTCTCCAGGCAAGAACACTTGAGTGGGTTGCCATTTCCTTCTCTAATACATGAAAGTGAAAAGTGAAAGTGAAGTCGCTCAGTCGTGTCCAACTCTTCACGACCCCATGGACTGCAGCCTACCTGGCTCCTGCACCCATAGGATTTTCCAGTCAAGAGTACTGGAGTGGGTTGCCATTGCCTTCTCCTAATTCTACAATTAAATGAGCCCGAAGTTCATTAAACAAACTAAGTCACAAAGCCCGTGCCTGTACCTTCAACTCACTATTATCTAAACATGTGGCCTTTCAATCAAATTTAAAAGGAGAATTAATTCACTTTTCTCAAGCTAACTCTGACCACTGTTCTGGATCTCAACATTTCCATCTCCTGTAAGACTTCAGTTGCTATATTACCAACATATATTGACTCTGTAGCAGAATCTTCAGTTTCCCCATATCCTATCTAAATACCTATTTGAATACAAAATAAAAAAGTATGATTGACGTTTCTGTCTTTTTCATACTATTGTTAAATTTCTTGTTTTGTTTTGTAGCCAAATTCCCATTTGTTATCTATCTACATTTCTTTCTTAATCCCATGCAAAAGTAAAGCTCACCTTCATTAATAAATTATGATCTCAAAGATCACCAACACCCATTTTGTGGTGAAATTCTCAGTCCTTATCATTGTGGAGCTTTCAGCATTTGACACTCTTAGCCACTCTCTACTTGTCTCCCTTCAATTTTCAAGACCTGGCTGTCTTAAGATTTTCTGTTTCCTTAACTCTTACTCTTTTTTTCTTTACCAACACCCTTCCTTCTTGTCACCATAAATAATAAAAATTCAGAATGCTTTTCCCTTTATATTTCCATGAATTCAGCATTAAGGTAATGAATTAAAAAGTCTTCCCAGTTCAAACCTCCTGTTTTTTCTTTCTTACATTTAAAAAAATATCTATAAAGTTCCCAAATGATGTCTTGCTGTTGCTAAGTCGCTTCAGTTGTGTCCGACTCTGTGCGACCCCATAGACGGAAGCCTACTATACTAGGCACCTGCATCCCTGGGATTCTCCAGGCAAGAACACTGGAGTGGGTTGCCATTTCCTTCTCCAATGCATGAAAGTGAAAAGTCAAAGGGAAGTTGCTTAGTCGTGTCCAACTCTCCGCGACCCCATGGACTGCAGCCTACTAGCTGTCACTTAAAATTTTATTATACCTGAAACACTGTCCTTTCTCACTCTGAAGGGTTATTAATTACTGGAGACATAACAGATTGACTGAAAATTTCCCAGACTCTGTACATTAAAAACAAACAAGGAACTTGTAATAACTGCCCAAAGTCTCTAAGAAAAATCAACAAAATATGAAATGCCAATATAGAGTCTAAAAGAAAAACCTGTCATATGCAAAACTTATTTAACCACAAAGATTCATTTTAGGTAAAATGGTTAATTTTTTAAAACTCAATGATTGTGGACTAAGCATGTGTCCACTCACTTCCAATCCCATAAATTATATATATAGTGCTCACTTCAGCAGCACGTATACCAAAGTTAGAATGACATAGGAAAGGTTAGCACGGCTAAGGAGTAAGGATGATATGCAAATTTGTGAAGCGTTCCATATTTCTTTATGTGGCAACCTGGACGGGAGGGGGATTAGGGGAGAATGGATACATGTATATATATTGCTGAAACCCTTCGCTCTTCACCTGAAACTATCATAGTATTGTTAATCAGCTATGTGAAAGTCCCTCAGTCGTGTCTGACTCCTTGTGACCCTATGGACTATAGAGTCCATGGAATCCTTCAGGCCAGAATACTGGAGTGAGTATACTGGAGTGGGTAGCCTGTCCCTTCTCCAGGGGATCATCCTAACCCAGGGATCGAAACCAGGTCCCTTGTATTGTAAGAGGATGCTTTAACAGCTGAGACACAAGGGAAGTCTAAGAATACTGGAGTGGGTAGCCTAGCCCTTCTCCAGTGGACCTTCCAAAACCAGGGATTGAACCAGGGTCTCCTGCATTGCAGGCAGATTCAATATTGCATTGCACTGCCTGCATTGTAGGCGGATTCAACATATGTTGGGAAATAATCAGCTATACACCAATACAAAATAAAAAGTGGAAAAGAAAATCAGTTCAGTTCAGTTCAACGCTTAGTCATGTCCGACTTTTTGCGACCCCATGAATCGCAGCACACCAGGCCTCCCTGTCCATCACCAACTCCCAGAGTTCACTCAAACTCATGTCCATTAAGTCGGTGATGCCATCCAGCCATCTCATCCTCTGTGATCCACACAGTCAAAAGCTTTGGCATAGTCAATAAAGCAGAAATAGATGTTTTTCTGGAACTCTCTTGCTTTTTCGATGATTCAGCGGATGTTGGCAATTTGATCTCTGGTTCCTCTGCCTTTTCTAAAACCAGCTAGAACATCTGGAAGTTCAAGGTTCACGTATTGCTGAAGCCTGGCTTGGAGAATTTTGAGCATTACTTTACTAGAGTGTGAGATGAGTGCAACTGTGCGGTAGTTTGAGCATTCTTTGGCATTGCCTTTTTTTGGGATTGGAATGAAAATTGACCTTTTCCAGTCCTGTGGCCACTGCTGAGTTTTCCAAATTTGCTGGCATATTGAGTGCAACACTTTCACAGCATCATCTTTTAGGATTTGAAATAACTCAACTGGAATTCCATCACCTCCACTAACTTTGTTCGTAGTGATGTTTTCTAAGGCCCACTTGACCTCACATTCCAGGATGTCTGGCTCTAGGTGAGTGATCACACCACCCTGATTATCTGGGTCGTGAAGATCTTTTTTGTATAGTTCTTCTGTGTATTCCTGCCACCTCTTCTTAATATCTTCTGCTTCTGTTAGGTCCATACCATTTCTGTCCTTTATCAAGCCCATCTTCACATAAAATATTCCCTTGTTATCTCTAATTTTCTTGAAGAGATCTCTAGTCTTTCCCATTCTGTTGTTTTCCTCTATTTCTTTGCATTGACTGCTGAGGAAGGCTTTCTTATCTCTCCTTGCTATTCTTTGGAACTCTGCATTCAGATGTTTATATCTTTCCTTTTCTCCTTTGCTTTTTGCTTCTCTTCTTTTCACAGCTATTTGTAAGGCCTCCCCAGACAGCCATTTTGCTTTTTTGCATTTCTTTCCCATGGGGATGGTCTTGATCCCTGTCTCCTGTACAATGTCACGAACCTCCGTCCATAGTTCATCAGGCACTCTATCTATCAGAACTAGTCCCTTAAATCTATTTCTCACTTCCACTGTATAATCATAAGGGATTTGATTTAGGTCATACCTGAATGGTCTAGTGGTTTTCCCTACTTTCTTCAATTTAAGTCTGAATTTGGCAATAAGGAGTTCATGATCTGAGCCACAGTCAGCTCCTGGTCTTGTTTTTGTTGACTGTATAGAGCTTTTCCATCTTTGGCTGCAAAGAATATAATCAATCTGATTTCGGTGTTGACCATCTGGTGATGTCCATGTGTAGAGTCTTCTCTTGTGTCGTTGGAAGAAGGTGTTTGCTATGACCAGTGTGTTCTCTTGGCAGAACTCTATTAGCCTTTGCCCTGCTTCATTCCATATTCCAAGGCCAAATTTGCCTGTTACTCCAGGTGTTTCTTGACTTCCTACTTTTGCATTCCAGTCCCCTATAATGAAAAGGACATCTTTTGGGCGTGTTAGTTCTAAAAGGTCCCGTAGGTCTTCATAGAACCGTTCAACTTCAGCTTCTTCAGCGTTACTGCTTGGGGCATAGACTTGGATTACTGTGATATTGAATGGTTTGCCTTGGAAACGAACGGAGATCATTCTGTCGTTTTTGAGATTGCATCCAAGTACTGCATTTCAGACTCTTTTGTTGACCATGATGGCTACTCCATTTCTTCTAAGGGATTCCTGCCCACAGTAGTAGTTATAATGGTTTCCAATGGAGAATTGGAAACATATATAAACATCTTTTTTCCCAGTTTGGGTAAAAACAATTATTTTTGTAAATTAAAATAAATCATGGTGAGTTAAATTGGTAAGTTAAATTCACCCATTCCAGTCCATTTTAGTTCGCTGATTCCTAGAATATCGACGTTCACTCTTGCCATCCCTTGTTTGACCACTTCCAATTTGCCTTGATTCATGGACCTGACATTCCAGGTTCCTACGCAATATTGCTCTTTACAGCATCGGACCTTGCTTCTATCACCAGTCACATCCATAACTGGGTATTGTTTTTGCTTTGGCTCCATCCCTTCATTCTTTCTTGAGTTATTTCTTCACTGATCAAGAAAATATATATATATATATATATATATAATATAAATTAACAATACTAGGCAGTCTAATATTAACAAACTCAAATGTTGAAGAACCTTGGGGAGTGAAGGGGGATAACCCATATTAATTCAATCAGGCTATGTGAACAACTATACCAGGTATCCACATGCCCAGCCACACAGTCCACCTCAGGTTAAATCAAGCATTCTGAGAATTAGAGCCAAAGGGACATGATACTACGCCTAATAGCTCGTAAACTCTAAGCAACATTAGCATTCCCTATAACCAAAGTGCTAGTCACTCAGTCATCTCCAACTCTTTGCAACTCCATGAACTATAGCCCACCAGGCTCGTCTGTCCATGGAATTCTCCAGGCAAGAATACTGGAGTTGGTAGCCATTCTCTTCTCCAGAGGATCTTCCCAACTCAGGGATCAAACCTGGGTCTCCTGCATTACAGGCAGATTCTTTACCATTTGAGCCACCAAGAAGCTCCCTCTATAACCAAAAGACAAGTTATTTAATACAAAGCCCACCCTTCCTTACAGAACCTCCCATCTCTTCCCACAATCAAAAGAATCAGACTGTAACAAACACGTGAGTAAATACGGATTCTCAAACACTTAGATGAGTAATCAAGAATCAACAATTAGTGAAGAAAAGCAAAACCATGAAAGAAAGGCACCAAATATATTCAAAGTTAATAATAAAGATTACAGAAAGTTATAGAGATTTCTAGAAAAACAATTGTCAATCCATGATTTATTTTAATTTACAAAAATAATTGTTTTTACCCAAACTGGGAAAAAAGATGTTTATGTATGTTTCCAATTCTCCACAATTGTAGATATGAAGCTTTGTAAATATGAAATATAGGGTTTTTAGAATTAGCTAATTAAATGGTCATAAATTCACAAAACAACTACAAATTTCTCACTTTTGGCCATGAAAATTGAATATTAACAATACCATGTGATAAAACAGGGGCACAGTTTCCTGTAAATAGTTCATAATCCAACATGACTACTCAATGAACCTTCAAAATTCAATTAAAATGTAATAGACATTTCCCACTAAGAATTATTAAGATCCCTGGATCCTAAAATAAGAAAAAAACTACAAAAATATCTCTTAGGCTCCTTATAATTCTTGATATTTATGAGCTGCATAATGAATCTGAATAAGTCTTAAGATTTAAATTTCTCTTTCAAAAATCAAATTAATAGTTATCAAATAATCACTATTGGTAAATGACAGAGGAGAAACTATATTTTATTCTGAAATAATGTTGATGGTTTTAAAATTGGCTAATATTATCAGGTACATATGTTATTCTCTAAAACTTACCCAGTTCACTTGATTTCTTCTGAAGTTTCATGGTAAGTACTTTCAATTCATCTTCACTTTTTTCCAAGCTTGTAAAACATATTAGTTCAATGTAAAATGTAAAATCAATGTAAAATATTTTTTTAGTCATAATTCATCTAGTAATTAAAACTGGTGCAATTTAGCAATGACATAGTTTATTATGATTCATTCATTCAATTATTACACATTTCTTGACAATCTACTTTGGCTGGATACTTTAACATGTCAAAATAAGATATTACTAATATACATACATAGTTGTATATTAATTCAATCTACGTAAAACCTCACAACTTATCATCATGATTTATCTCTTAGCTGTTGATGATAATCAAATTAATACTTCCTAGAACTTTGAAAGAGATTGAGTATATAACTACTATTGTACTGAATTCTGCCTTAGGAACAATATAAATATGAGAATTACACAATTCACTTAACTCCTCTAGTTTTCCATTTCCTCATCTGTAAGACAAATGACATATAAGGTCACTTAAAAGTTGAAAATCTGAAAATCACCTGGATAGGTCAATCAAGAATACACAAGAGTAAATGGGCCAGAAAATCTAGCTTTTCTTCCCTCACCATACATAAGCAGTAGAGAAGAAACTCTGCTGGGCCCAGGTCAAGACTTCATAGAGAAGCTTGTTCTTTCATCCTTCAGACTAATGGGTCAAAGATAACTATGTAGGCCTCATAACACAACTTTGTATAAACATTTCCTTAATACAAAGTAGCAAAAAACAGATGAGGTTTTCAACTCAAGTTTTAGAAAAACAATTTAAATGAAATACAAATCAATATTTTATATGTATCTAACCATATTCATTGATTCATTTAAAATGTCTGAGTACCTACTTTGGACCAGGCTAGTTGCTAAATTTATGTATCAGAATGAAAGTTACAGACCCCAGTAAGATAATCAACAATCTAGGAAGTTATTTTTATATAATAACCCACCCTTTAACTAAATATGTCATATCACTGCATCAGTCCTTATGAGCTTATCTATATTGCTTAACTCTATGAAAAGCATGCACAGGAACTATCCTAGAGAATACTTTCTCTCTTTTCCTAGGATACCTGCTTACCCAATACAAACTCTTTAAATGTGTTCCCACTTTATATACAAAAAGATACTTGGTTACAGTTATTATAGGAATTACAAGTCAGTTGACAATGAATAGAAAATGGCACTGAATATTAGAAGTAAATTGTTTTTTATTCAGCTAAATAAGCAGTAACTTTACCTTTGCTGTTCTGTTGTCAATAATCTTTTCAAGTTGCAGATAGTAGTTTTAAGTTCAGTAACCACAGATGAATGGGCAGCTTTAGCTTTATTAAATTCTTCCATTTGAGCTTCTTTTTCTCCAGTGAGTTGATATATATTTTTGGTTGCTATCTGCAAATCTTCCTCTAAAGCCATTTGAGCATTCTAAATGAAATAAAATACAAACAAAAGCTATGAACCAAGAGCTTAAGAAGGAAAAAAAAAAGCTGAATTCATCTGCTTTCTGTAATTTGCTGCCTCTCACCCCTTACCCCCACCCTACTACCCCTCTGACCCCGGTCTCTCCTTACCATCTCACCCTCTTCTACTCCACATTGACCAATCTGGAGTGCCCTACCCACTACTCATTTCAATTCACCATTGCTCCAGAGCCCATTTATAGTCCTAGACTATCCATAGAGTCTTCCTAACCAATCCAGTCCATAGTGTTCTTTTAATTCTTAGAAATATTATAGAATTTTTGCCTGAATCATGTTGATACCTAGCATAGTTTTGCATTTTAGTTATACTTTTGATGTGTTTTATCAAATGTCTTTATACTACAAGCACTTAGAGATTCTATATTCTCTATTTGAAGCTTCAAGGCCTTGTACATAGTATTAGCATTCAATAAGTATTTGTTGACTGGTTGATGGTATGAGAGTTAGAAATTAATCAGTTTTTAAATCATACCACACTTCTTTGCAAAGACATTTTAATATCTTCTAGTTCTGATGTCAGATGATCCTGCTTCTCATTTGATTCTTTTAAGTTTTCATTCTGTAATTCTAAAAGAGAAAGTTGTAAATAGATATTTACTTAATAGAAAATACAAACCAAGAAAACAAATTATTTGTAACAATTATTTTTTCCTACATTACATACTCCAAAATGAGGGAGAATTATGCAAATATAGATTCACTAATATTGGTCATCATCAACTTTTGTTGACCATCAAAATTGTTATTGCCCAAGCACTCAAAGGTGAACATATAGGGGTTTTAGTGCTACATTTTTTAGTAATAGCTAACCATTGGAAGCACTTCCCTGGTGGCTCAGACAGTAAAGAATCTGCTTGCAGTGCAGGAGATCCGAGTTCAATCCCTAGGTTGGGAAGATCCCCTGGAAAAGGGAATGGCTACCACTCTAGTATTCTTGCCTGAAGAAATGCATGGACGGAGGAGCCTGGTGGGCTTCAGTCCATGGAGTCACAAAGAGTAGGACATGACTGAGTGACTATCACTCACTCACTCACTCACGCATGTATTAGGAAACAACCTTAATATTCAAAGGGAGACAAATTAGACTATGGTGATACAATGATATACCATGTAGCCACTGTAAATGATGATGTAGCTGTTTATTTATTACTAATTTGGATATCCATAAAATATAGAATAAAAAGAGCAAGTTAAAAACAGCATTTATATAAATAGTACATGTGAAAGAACACACAAAATGTTCAAAAGCAATTTATCTCCTAATGGTGAAACTGTTCATGATTTTATCATTTACTATTCTGATTTTATATTTTTCTAAATTATTACATTTACTTATTTATATACTATGAAAAAATCAAATAACTTCACTTGATAGCTAATATTTACTAAATCCTAAGTGTCAGGTGCTATTTTTATGCTTTATCTGTGTGTATTCACTTTTAAATCTCATAAAAACACAAACAGTAAGAAACTCATGCTCATCCCTGGGTTCAAATTATTCTACTTCCTTTTACTAGCTACCTACACATGGGCATACTTAACCAACTGCTCCCTACCTTTCCCACATGGAAAATGACAGTTAATGATATTTCAAGGAGTTCCTATTAGGATTACACAAGATAATGCAACTTAAAACATTTAATCACAGTGTCTAGCATATAGTAAAATGTTAAATACTATTATGATGATGGTGATGATAATATGATGCATACAGAAAGTGGAACTACTGGGCAGGCAGACAAATAATCAAAAATAAGTGCTGATGAGTACTCATGAGCAATTTTGGGAATAAATACAGAGGTGGTACCTAAGCCTAATAAGACCAATAAGTGTTAGAAGTAAGGGGAGACAGACATGGGAGAGGGAAAGTTCAAGGAAGGCTTCCAGAAAGTGACAGCTGAGTTAAAACATTTGAAAGCCAATAACTATTAACAAGAGTAACAGGAGCTGAGGGAGGAAAGAAAATCACAAGAGATACAAAAGAGCATATACAAAGTCAAAAAACAGAGATAGGATAAACATTCTGAAGTCTAGAAATGTATCTCAACAGCATGAAACAAAGCACAAGAGAGAAATCATAATATCTGCTATACTAGATATGATTGGAAAAATAATGACAAAGTCATAATAGGATTCACACAACTTGCTCAGAAGTATTTGCTTCCTAAGTCATGAAAAACAATAAAGGATGTCAAGCAACAGAATAATGTTTCAGACATATTTTTTAAAAATTCCAATCTCAAAATCTGTGTAGAAATGAAGGGGTTAGTGCTCCAATTCTAGGAAAAGAATATCTGGAGAGAGGGAAATGATAACTAAAGACTATCTATTACAATACTATTTATAATGGTCTATTAATAAGTGTCTCCTCTGAGAAATCCTAATCACAAACTAGTAGTTAGGCATGTGTGGGAACAGAATATATGCTGCTTAAAAATACTAAAAATCTCTAAGCCAAAACTTAATTTGAAGTTCCCCTAAGTTCCCCCAGAATCCTGGAAGCTATAAAAGTAAATTTTCTCTGTAAAAATATACCTCTAATTCAGCCCTTAAAGAATTTCCACAGATGAAACTAGAGGACTTCACAATCAAAACCACAAGAGTAAACAGAATACTACTACAAGAAAAGTCAGCAGAAAAAAGACAAACTTTGACCTGATTGCAAGATTTCAGATGTTAGGATTACTGGCTGTAATTACTGGATTAAAAAAAAAAGTATTGTGTATCATTTTTAAAAACTAAAAGAAGGAATTTTGCCAGTTGTCCAGTGGTTAAGACTCCATGCTTCCAATGCAAGAGACACAGACTCAGTCCCAGATCAGAGAACAAAGATCCCACATGCTATGCAGCACAGCCAAAAGATTTTTTTTTTAATTAAAAACAAAAAAGGTAAAAGAAATAAGGAAGATATCCAAAAACTAAAACTTACATAGAAATGACATATAAAATTGAAACTGAAAACTCTATTGGAGTAATAGTGAGGTATGTCATTTTAAACAAACACACCTCTAACAGGGAATAAAAAATTCAGGATCAATTATTAAGAATATTAAAATCATTAAACTCCTGAAAAAATAATGAAATTAATGGTCACAAAGTGAAGGCAAAATAGAAACTTGGAGAAATAACATAAGCACAAAAACTGCTTTTGCCTCAAGGAATTCACAAGTCCTGGCAAAGCTGGATTTTGATCTGAAATTATGATGAAGTGAGAAAAAAATATGAAAACTCAGACTGTATAAGGTAAGAAGTTCAAGAATTAAACCTTTGTACAATAAGTTCAGTTCGGTTCAGTTGCTCAGTTGTGTCCTACTCTTTACAACCCTGTGGACTGCAGCACGCCAGGCTTCCCTGTCCATTAGCAAACCTGGAGCCTGCTCAAACTCATGGTCATCAAGTCATGACTCCATCCAACCATCACATCCTCTGTTGTCCCCTTCTACTCCTACCTTCAATCATTCCGAGCTTCTGGGTCTCTCCAAATGAGTCAGTTCTTCACATCAGGTGGCCAAAGTATTGAGATTTCAGCATCAGTCCTTCCAATGAATATTCAAAACTGATTTCCTTTAGGATTGACTGGTTTGATCTCCCTACAGTTCAAGGGACTCTGATGAGTTTTCTCCAACACCACAGTTCAAAAGCATCAATTCTTCAGCATTCAGCTTTCTTTATGGTCCAACTCTCACATCCATACATAACACTGGAAAAACCATAGCTTTGACTATACGGATCTTTCTGTGCAAAGTAAAGCTCTGCTTTTTAATATGCCGTCTAGGTTGGTCATAGCTTTCTTCCAAGGAGCAAGCGTCTTTTAATTTCATGGCTACAGTCACCATCTGCAGTGATTTTGGAGCCCAAGAAAATAAAGTCTGTCACTGTATCCATTGATTGCCCATCTATCTGCCATGAAGTGATGAGACTGGATGTCATGATCTCAGTTTTTTGAATGCTGAGTTTTAAGCCAGCTTTTTCACTCTCCTCTTTCACCTTCATCAAGAGGCTCTTTAGTTCCTCTTCACTTTCTACCATAAGAGTGGTGTCATCTGCATATTTGAGGTTATTGATATTTCTCCCTGCAATCTTGATTCCAGCTTGCGCTTCATCCAGCCCAGCATTTTGCATGATGTACTCTGCATAGAAGTTAAATAGGCAAGATGACAACATAAGCCTTGATGTACTCCTTTCCCAATTTGGAACCAGTCCATTGTTCCATGTCCAGTTCTAACTGTTGCTTCTGGACCTGCATACAGATTTCTCAGGAGGCAGGTAAGGTGGTCTGGTATTCCCATCTCTTAAGAATTTTCCACAGTTTGTTGTGATCCAACAGTCAAAGGCTTTAGCATAGTCAATGAAGCAGAGATTTTTCTGGAATTCCATTGCTTTTCTATGATCCAATGGATGTTGGCAATTTGATCTCTGGCTTCTCTGCCTTTCTAAATCCAGCTTGAACATATGGAAATTCTCAGTTCATGTACTGTTGAAGCCTAGCTTGGAGAACTTTGAGCATTACTTTGCTAGCGTGTGAGATGACTGTAATTGTACGGTAGTCTGAACATTCTTTGGCATTGCCTTTCTTTAGGATTGGAATGAAAAGTGACCTTTTCCAGTCCTGTGGCCACTACTGAGTTTTCCAAATTTGCTGGCATATTGAGTGCAGCACTTTCACAGCATCATCTGTTAGGATTTGAAATAGCTCAACTGGAATTCCATCACCTCCACTAGCTTTATTTGTAGTGATGGCCCACTTGACTTCACATTCCAAAATGTCTGGCTCTAGGTGAGTGATCACATTATCACGGTTATCTGGGTCATAAGATCTTATTGGTATAGTTCTTGCCACCTCTTCTTAATAGCTTCTGTTTCTGTTAGGTCCATACCATTTCTGTCCTTTATCATGCTCATCTTTGCATGAAATATTCCCTTGGTATCTCTAATGTTCTTGAAGAGTCTTTCCTACCTCTGGTCTTTCCCATTGTATTGTTTTCTTCCATTTCTTTGCATTGATAACTTAGGAAGGCTTTCTTATCTCTTCTATTCATTGGAACTCTGCATTCAGATGGATATATGTTTCCTTTTCTTCTTTGCCTTTCACGTCTCTTCTTTCCTCAGCTATTTGTAAGCCCTCCTCAGCCTTTTTTCATTTCTTTTTCTTGGGGATGGTTTTAACCATCACTTCCTGTACAACATCAAGAACCTCTGTCCATATTTCTTCAGACATTCTATCAGATCTAATCCCTTGAATCTGTTTGTCACTTCCACTGTATAATCATAAGGATTTTGATTTAGGTCATACCTGAATGGCCTAGTGATTTTCAGTACTTTCTTCAATATAAGTCTGAATTTCTCAATAAGGAGTTCATGATCTGAGCCACAGTCAGTTCTCAGTCTTGTTTTTGCTGACTGTAGCTTCTCCATCTTCAGCTGCAAATATAATCAATCTGATTTCAGTATTGACCATCTGGTGATGTCCATGTGTAGAGTCGTCTCTTGTGTTCATGGAAGAGGGTGTTTTCTATGACCAGTCTGTTCTCTTGGCAAAACTCTGTTAGCCTTTGCCCTGCTTCATTTTGTACTCCAAGGCCAAACTTCCCTGTTACTCCAGGTATCTCGACTTCCTGCTTTTGCATTCTAGTCCCCTATGATGAAAAGGACATGTTTTCTGTTTGGTGTTAGTTCTAGAAGGTCTTGTAGGTCATCATAGAACCGTTCAGTTTCTTTGGCATTAGTGACTGGAGCACAGACTTGGATTACTGTGATGTTGAATGGTTTGCCTTAGAAACGAACATTAGATCATTCTGTCATTTTTGAAACTGCACCCAATACTGCATTTCAGACTCTTTTGTTGACTATGAGGGTTACTCCATTTCTTCTAAGGGATTCTTGCACACAGTAGTAGATATAATGGTCATCTGGATTAAATTTGCTCATTCCAGTCCATTTTAGTTTACTGATTCCTAAAATGTCGATGTTCACTCTATTCATCTCCTGTTTGACCACTTCCAATTTACTTTGATTCATGGACCTACCATTCCAGGTTCCTATATAATATTGTTCTTTACAGCATCAGACTTTACTTCCATCACCAGTCACATCCAGAACTGGGCTTTGTTTTCACTTTGGTTCAGCCTCTTTATTCTTTCTGGAGCTATTTCTCTACTCTTCTCGAGTAGCATATTGGGCAGCAACCAACCTGGGGAGTTAACCTTTCAGTGTCATATCTTTTGGCCTTTTCATACTGTTAATGGATTTCTCAAGGCAAGAATACTGAAGTGGTTTGCCATTCCCTTCTCCAGTGGACCATGTTTTGTCAGAACTCTCCACCATGATCTGTCTGTCTTGGGTAGCCCTACACAGGTTGGCTCATAGCTTCATTGAGTTAGACAAGACTGTGATCTATATGATTAGTTTGCTTGGTTTTCTGTGATTGTGGTTTTCATTCTGTCTGCCTTCTGATGGATAAGGATAAGGGGCCTGTAGAAGCTTCCTGATGGGAGGGACTAGTTGTGAGGGAATCTGGATCTTGCTCTGATGGGCGGGGCCATGCTCTATAAATCTTTAACCCAATTTTCTGTTGATGGGTAGAGCTGTGTTCTCTCCCTGTAGTTTGGCCTGAGGCCAAACTATGGTAGGGGTAATGATGGTAATGGCGACCTCCTTCAAAAAGACTTACGCTAGCATACCGGCTCCCAGGACTATTGTAGTCAGTGCCCCTGACTCCACTGCAGGCCACTGTCAACCCATGCCTCTGCCTGAGACTCCTGGAAACTCACAGTCAAGTCTGGCTCAGTCTCTTGGGCAGTCACTGCTCCTTTTTCCTGGGTCCTTGTGCACACAAGGTTTTGTTTGTGCCCTCCAAGAGTCTGTTTCCCCAGTCCTGTGGAAGTTCTATAATCAAATCCCACTGGCCTTCAAAGTCAAATTCCCTGGGGGTTCTCAGTCCCTTTGCCAGATTTCCAAGTTGGGGAATCTTTTATGGGCCCTAGAACTTTTCAACGGTTGGAGAACTTCTTTGGTATAATTTTTCTCCAGTTTGTGGGTTATCTGCTTGGTGGCTCTACAGTGGGGCTAATGGCGACCTCCTCCAAGAGAACTTATGCCACACACCATGGCTCCCAGGTCTGCTACAGCCAGAGCCCCTGTCCCCATGGCAGGCCACTGCTGACCTGTGCCTCTGCAGGAGACACTCAAAGGCAGGTCTGGCTCAGTCTCTGTGGGGTCTCTGGGTCCTGGTGCATACAAGGTTTTGTTTGAGGCCTCTGAGCATCTCTGGCAGGTATGGGGTTTGATTTTAAATGCAGTTTTGTACAGTAAGCTAGGACAATCATTACCTATGGATGAAGCAAAAATAAACAAACCCTCAAGCAAATCTGCAGCACAGGTTTACATCACCTGAGTGGTCCAATTAATCCCAAGCCATGAAATTGACTTAAGATGGGTAGAGCCACCATGCACATGGTAAAAGCAAATGAGAATCCTCCAAAGAGGAAGCTAAACCACCTACATACAGGCAGGCCTTATTATACTAATAAGAGCAAGTTTTTCTTGAATAAAATTTTTCAAGAAAAATAATAAACATGTAGTCAACTATGAATAAAATAGATACTAATAAGAACCTCGGAGAAGGCAATGGCACCCCACTCCAGTACTCTTGCTTGGAAAATCCCATGGACGGAGGAGCCTGTTAGGCTGCAATCCATGGGGTCGCTAAGAGTCGGACATGACTGAGCGACTTCACTTTCACTTTTCACTTTCATGCACTGGAGAAGGAAATGGCAGCCCACTCCAGTGTTCTTGCCTGGAGAATCCCAGGGATGGGGGAGCCTGGTGGGCTTCCGTCTATGGGGTCGCACAGAGTCGGACACTGACTGAAGTGACTTAGCATAATGAGAACCTACTGTACAGGACAGGTAACTCTACTCAATGCTCTCAAGTGGCCTATACAGGAAGGAAATCCAAAAAAGAGGAGATTATGTACACATATGGCTGATTCACTTTGCTTTACAGTAGAAAATAACACAATGCTGTAAAGCAACTATACTCCAACATAATTTTTTAAAAATGTAGTCAAAGACAAAAAGGTACCCAATGAAATAAGGCTAAATAAATAAAACAAAATCTGGGCTAAAATTTATCAGAAAAAAAGACAAGTATTTAGGATAAAGAATTATCAGAAAGAAACTATAAATAGCTATTCTTAGTATATTTAAAGAATAAAAAGCTTAAATTAAATAAGAAACAAAATTACATAAAGTAGAATAGCAGATCTGAAAAATAAGAATAATATCTTACAATAAACATCTAATAACTAAAACTGAAAGAGTTCATAGTGGATGAAAAACAAAAACAGAATTAGTGAATGACAAGATGGGTCAATGAAATCATCTAGAATAAGGCACAGAAAGGCAAAACTGTGAAAAGATAGAAAAGAAATTAATAGTCACAAAAGACAGAGAAAATTAGCATGAGTTTTATTCAAATTTCAAAAAGGAGAAGAAACAGAGAATAGAAAAATATAATGCCTGAAGAAAAGCAATAATAAAAGACATTAATTTACAGATTTAAGAAACTATAAAATAAAATTAAGCATATATCATATCATACTGAAAATGCTAAAATATCAAAAACAAAGCAAATCTTGAAAAACCCAAGAGAGGGGAAGGATAACTTATCTTCAAAGGTTCAACAGTTAGTTTGACAAGTAATACAAAGGAAACCAAAAGAAAGCAAATACTACCTTCACTGTGCTAAAACAAAATAGTTTTAATATACAGTGTGCCAACCAGAACTATATACCAAACAAAAAAATCCTTTCAGATGAGAATGAACAAACAAATGTTCAGACAAATAGGAGAGAGATCATCACAAACATATTTTCACTAAAGGATATTCTAAGTATTTCTCTTCAAGGCAGAAAGAATAGGACCCAAATTAAAGATCTAAGAATTAAGGGGAGGGATCAAGATCAAAATGGTAAGAGCAGGAGGACATGAAACTTACCTCCCCACCAGGAACACATCAAAAATACATCTATATGCTGAATGATACTCACTGAAAACTAAGTGAAAAATGGCATCCATTTTTCTTTTTTTTTTTTTTTTCTAAAAATGGCATCCATTTTTTTCCTTGTACATCCAAAGCTGTAAGATGGAATCCGGTAGGAAGAGAAGAGAAGCAATCAGATCAGGACCTCTGCCCCATGAGGCAACATGGAAGAAGAAGGGAATCCTCCTTGAGAGATGAGCAGTTCAAATCACATTTTGGGTATACTAGCCCTCAGGTCCAAAAGCAGGAAAACAAGTCACCCAAACTGGTTAGAAAACCAGTGAGACTAACAAGGTGACTGTAAGAAACCTAGATTCAAATCATGAAGAGAGGTGCAACATTTTCGTACTCCTGAAACAAGGCAGAGAAAGCAAATTGAATTTGCACTGGACTCTAGCTTGTTTCCTGTAACTTCCACAGTGTGCCACCCAGCCTGAGCCAAGTGATTGCTCAGGCCTTGTGTACTTTGCAACACAACTCCACATTAGGGAAAGAGATGCTGTGGCTGAGGACCATGCTCAGTTGTGAGGGACTATACCAGCCCAGACACAAAACAGCATCTGAATAGGGAGGTGCATCCATTACCAGCGCTTACAGTAGCAATGTATCAAAAGTAGTACCAGACTCTGACTACAGCTGACACCACCATAGCCTGCACCCAGACCCACATCAGCCATGCCTGCCAGCTCTGCAGCCCAACTCCAAACTAGGGTGAGGGTTGCAAAGGCAGTTCAGACCTAGAACAGTGTCTGAAGAGGCAGCGGCAGCTATTAATGGTACTCACAGAGGCAGTGCATTAAAAGCAGTCCAGACTCTAACTGTAATCAGGGATGCCACGACCCACACTCAGACCAACATCAAGCACCTGTACTGGCCCCTCTTGCTCCAGAACTGCTCCATATGAGGTAAGGGCGCCAGTGCTGGGAGGGAAGAGAGCACACACCTAGAATGAACAAAGATGGCTCAGACCCAACTCTTAGAGCTTCTGTGTGAGCAAGTGGAGACCTGACCCTGCCTCCAACAGGGTAATGTTAGCCACTGAGAAAAGAAGCCCTGGCTCACACTTGACTGTGGCTCTAGACCCTCCATTTCCAACCCAACCTCTTAGCAAGGTGATAGTTGCCAGCACACACTGGGAAAAGACATGATTCATGTTCACATCAGATCCTGTCCACAACATATAAAAATAATAATAAAAGTAGATTTATAATCAGAGATAAAAAGTTAACATTAGAAAAATAGGTTTAACATTAGAAAATAACATTAAAAACTAATCACTAACAAAGGAAAAAATATGATATCTCAATATATACCCCCTAAAAAGTATTTTATTCTTATTGATATTTTTGTGGATATTGAGTCAATATCCATTCATTATAAAACTCCTTGATATATTGGAAATAGAATTCTCTTCCAGAAAGCAAGGATGCAATAATAAGCAACTGCATTTCCCATAACTAGCTTTGTGCCTGGCATAGAACAGAAAGGAGGTTAATAAAAGTTGAATGGATAAATTAATGAGTAATGATTTGAAAGTGCTAATATATATCCAAAACAAAGTTTCCAACTGCCCTCTAACTCCATTATACATGTATTGTAGGACAATGTAGAGCTTACATTCAAAAGGACAGCAAGGAAGCAGAGACCTCAAATTTGCTAAAGCAAAAAGGTAAAGAAAACTTGCATAAATATGTTGAGGAAGAAAAAAATTTTATATGCTATGTATGAAGAGCAAGGGTTTCCAATTCAAAGTTTGGAAAGGAGAGGAACAACAGAAGTCAAGACAAGCAGAAAAGCCAACACTGATAACAGAATGAAAAAAAGTAATGGGTTTAATCACGTATGACTGATATGTAGCCTCATGAAAAAGATCCAAACCCCCTCCAAACAGAATCCTATTTAAAAGTATAGTACTCTTAATAAACAGAAAAAGAGTCAAATTTTTCTCCCCTTAAATTTTTTTCTTAAATCTCTGATCACTGATACTCTTTAGCAGACAAGTATTGGCAAGTGACAAAAATTAGGTAACAACAAGAAATTATTATTATTTTCTTGTAAAATTATCTCCATACTGCCAAATTCAGACTTAAATTGAAGAAAAGTAAGGAAAACCACTAGACCATTATGTATGACCTAAGTCAAATCCCTTGCGATTATATAGTGGAATTGACAGATTCCAGAGATTAGATCTGATAGAGAAAGTGCCTGAAGAACTATGGACAGAAATTAGTGACATCGTACAGGAGGCAGTGATCAAGACCATCCCCAAGAAAAAAAAGTGCAAAATGGCTGTCTGAGGAGGCCTTACAAATAGCTGAAAAAAGAGAAGCTAAAGGCAAAGGAGAAAAGGAAAGACATACCCATTTGAATTCAGAGTTCCGAAGAATAGCAAGGAGAGATAAGAAAGCCTTTCTCAGCGATCAATGCAAAGAAATAGAGAAAAACAATAGAATGGGAAAGACTAGAGATCTCTTCAAGAAAATTAGAGATACCAAGGGAACATTTCATGCAAAGATGGGCCCAATAAAGGACAGAAATGGTATGGACTTAACAGAAGCAGAAGATATTAAGAACAGGTGGCAAGAATACAGAAGAACTATACAAAAAAAGATCATGACCCAGATAACCACAATGGTGTCATCACTCACCTACAGCCAGACATCGTGGAATGCGAAGTCAAGTGGGCCTTAGGAAGCATCACTACAAATAAAGCTAGTGGAGGTGATGGAATTCCAGCTGAGCTATTTGAAATCCTAAAAGAGGATGCTGTGTAAGTGCTGCACTCAATATGCCAGCAAATTTGGAAGACTCAGCAATGCCACAGGACTGGAAAAGGTCAGGTTTCATTCCAATCCCAGAGAAAGGCAATGCCAAAGAATGTTCAAACTATCACACAATTATACTCATCTCGCATGCTAGCAAAGTAATGCTCAAAAGTCTCCATGCCAGGCTTCAACCATATGTGAACCATAAACTTCCAGATGTGCCAACTGGATTTAGAAAAGCCAGAGAAACCAGAGATCAAATTGCCAACATCTGTTGGATCACTGAAAAGGCAAGAAAGTTTCAGAAAAACATCTACTTCTGCTTCATTGACTACGCCAAAGCCCTTGACCATGGGGATCACAACAAACTGTGGAAAAATCAGAGATGGGAATACCAGACTACCTCACCTGCCTCCTGAGAAATCTGTATGCAGGCCAAGAAGCAATAGTTAGAACTGGACATGGAACAACAGACTGGTTCCAAATCGAGAAAGGAGTACGTCAAGGCTGTATATTGTTACCCTTCTTATTTAACTTATATGCAGCATACATCATGTAAAATGCCAGGCTGGATGAAGCCCAAGCTGGAATCAAGACTGCCGGGAGAAGTATCAATAACCTCAGATATGCCAACGACACCACACTTATGGCAGAAAACTAAGAACTAAAGAGCTTCTTGATGAAAGTGAAAGAGGAGAGTGAAAAAGTTGGCTTAAAACTCAACATTCAGAAAACTAAGATCATGGAATCCGGTCTCATCACTTCCTGGCAAATAGATGGGGAAACAATAGAAACAGCGACAGACTTGATTTTGTTGGGCTCCAAAATCACTGCAGATGGTGATTGCAGCCATGAAATTAAAAGATGCTTGCTCCTTGGAAGAAAAGCTATTATCAACCTAGACAGCATATTAAAAAACAGAGACATTACTTTGCCAACAAAGATCTGTCTAGTCAAAGCTATCATTTTTCCAGTAGTCACGTATGGACTACTGGAGAGTTGGACTAAAGAAAGCTAAGCGCCGAAGAACTGATGTTTTTGAACTGTGGTGTTAGAGAAGACTCTTGAGAATCCCTTGGTCTGCAAGGAGATCAAACCAATCAATCCTAAAGGAAATCAATCCTGAATATTCATTGGAAGGACTGATGCTGAAGCTGAAGCTCCAGTACTTTGGCCACCTGATGCGAAGAACTGACTCACTGCAAAAGACCTTGATGCTGGGAAAGACTAAAGGCAGGAGGAGAAGGGGACAACAGAGGATGAGATAACTGGATGGCATCACCAACTCAAAGGACATCAGTTTGAGCAAGCTCCGGCAGTTGGTTATGGACAGGAAAGCCTGGCATGCTGCAGTCAATGGGGTCGCAAAGTGTCAAACACAACCGAGCGACTGAACTGAACTGAAGAAAATATTAAAAATAAGAATTAGCTGATCATAATTAATTTAAATGGATAGTTCCAGGGAGAATGAAGTAGTTGGTAACAGACCAACCTTCATGCTGAAAATAACTAGTAAACACAGAACAAATCTAAACAAAAGGGACTAAAGAGGCTAAGATTCCTAACAGATACGTCCTAATAAGTCAACTGACAAAATTTAGCTGACATCTACTGATTCTAGGCATGAGCAAGAGGCCTAAATGCTCGCTTGGTCCCAGCAGAGGGCTGTTTCCAGGGAATTAAAATAGACAGCATATACGTGACAACCTAGAGGGGCAGGACCCACCTCCCATCCCCAAGAGAAAGGGGATATACCTATGGTTGATTCATGTTAATATATGGCAGAATCCAACACAATATTGCAAAGCAATTATCCTTCAATTAAAAGTAAATAAATTTTTTAAAATAGCATAGTCTTACGTGTCTCAAAGAGCTGAATAAACAAAATTGAAGACTCAAAAAAAACCTCATAAACTTGACTATTTCCCTTCATTCAGCTAGCCTCTAATTGGATTACAGTAATCAGCCCAATTTCTCCCTAGCAAACAGAAGACAACATCAGCCAGCATCTGTAACTTTTCTTATAACAATGTACGGAATTCAATCAAAAAATTACTGGACACATCAAAAGATAAGGACAAATCATTAAAAAGTAAGATTAAAAAGGAATAGAAAGTAGAATGGAGGTCACCAAGGGCTGAGGGGAGGAGGAAATGGGAAGTTACCACTTAATGGATACAGCAATTTTGCAAGATGAAGAGTTCTGGAGATAAATACTACTGATGACTGCCTAACAATGTGAATGTATCTGTGCCACTGAGCCATACACTTAAAAATGATTAAGATACTAAATTTTATGTTATATGTATTTTACCATGTTTTTAAAAAAGAAACAGATCAAAAGGTGAGCCAGATGTTGAAGTAAAAAGAGAACTATAAAATATCAATGACTAATATATTCAAAAAGGATGAAATGTCACTTTTAAAAGAGAAGTTAACCAGAGAAATGGAATCTTTAGAAAAACAATTAAATGGAAATTTTAGAAGGAAGACGTATGATTAAAGTTAAGGATTCAATAAATGATTTTAAAAGCAACTTGACACAGTAGAAGGCAGGGTTAGATAACAGGTCAGTAGAAGATATCTAAGCTGAAACAAAGAGAAAAACAAGTGGAAGATAGATGGATAGATGGGAAACAATGAAAAGTAATTTAAATGAATATATTTCAGTGGCTATAAGTCTGCAGAATCATACAGTATTATTTATTACCAATAAGTTGTTTCCAGTTTATATGATAAGATTAAACATTCATTCATCTTAACACCTATTAAAATTCTATTTTATATATATATATATGGCAACATGTTGGGCACTATAGAGTTACAAAGATATTTAGTAAGACACTGCCCTCAAGACACTCAAGGTCACAGGAGACATACAAGTAATGCTTAAGCCACTCCTAACAATAAGGAGTTCAGCAGAATTTAGCCAACAGATTTGGAGAGGCGGTAGAAGGTTAATTTTGGTTAGTAGAAGTAGCCAAAAGCTGGTGAGAGAGGGAGAACATAAAATGTAAAAGAAGTTAAACAATTTCAATATCTGGAGTACAGGACACAGTGATGACAGCAAGGTAAAATGAGCAGGCATAGGTTAACAGGAACTAAATAATTCTTTGCCATGTTTTTAAGAAAAAACTGAAAAAATGCCACAAGATCTCCATGATGTTCTGAAAGGAGCACAGTATTTCACAAAGTGCACACCTTTCAAGTGCCTTACTACTTGAACAAGTTTGAAAAACACTCAATAAAAAGATAGTCTAAAATATTACATGACCCTAAAGATCCTTCATAATCTGATCCAAACATTTTTTCCAGTCTCATCTATCTGAGTTCTTTAAGATAAAGGCTTAAAGATATATACTAATATTTATATTATACTAGTATACTAATATATAGTAATCAGTGCTTCAAATATACCCTAATTTTCACACTTTTAAGACTTGCACAAGCCATTTCTTCCGCCTACAGTCCCTCCTCCAATTCACTGTCTCAGTTCAGTCGCTCAGTCGTGTCTGACTCTTTGTGACCCCATGAATCGCAGCACGCCAGGCCTCCCTGTCCATCACCAACTCCCGGAGCTCTCTCAGACTCACGTCCATCGAGTCAGAGACGCCATCCAGCCATCTCATCCTCTGTCGTCCCCTTCCCCTCCTGCCCCCAATCCCTCCCAGCATCAGAGTCTTTTCTAATGAGTCAACTCTTTGTGTGAGGTGGCCAAAGTACTGGAGTTTCAGCTTTAGCATCATTCCTTCCAAAGAAATCCCAGGGCTGATCTCCTTTAGAATGGACTGGCTGGATCTCCTTGCAGTCCAAGGGACTCTCAAGAGTCTTCTCCAACACCACAGTTCAAAAGCATCAATTCTTCGGCACTCAGCCTTCTTCACAGTCCAACTCTCACATCCATACATGACCATAGGAAAAACCATAGCCTTGACTAGACGAACCTTTGTTGGCAAAGTAATGTCTCTGCTTTTGAATATGCTATCTAGGTTGGTCATAACTTTCCTTCCAAGGAGTAAGCATCTTTTAATTTCATGGCTGCAGTCACCATCTGCAGTGATTTTGGAGCTCCCAAAAATAAAGTCTGACATTGTTTCCCCATTTATTTCCCATGAAGTGATGGGACTGGATGCCATGATCTTTGTCTTCTGAATGTTGAGCTTTAAGCCAACTTTTTCACTCTCCACTTTCACTTTCATCAAGAGGCTCTTTGGTTCCTCTTCACTTTCTGCCATAAGGGTGGTGTCATCTGCATATCTGAGGTTATTGATATTTCTCCCGGCAATCTTGATTCCAGCTTGTGCTTCTTCCAGCCTAGCATTTCTCATGATGTACTCTGCATATAAGTTAAATAAGCAGGGTGACGATATACAGCCTTGATGTACTCCTTTTCCTATTTGGAACCAGTCTGTTGTTCCATATCCAGTTCTAACTGTTGCTTCCTGACCTGAATATAGGTTTCTCAAAAGGCAGGTCAGGTGGACTTTTAATCATCTATGATCTACTTACCCTGGAGAAGGAAATGGCAACCCCTCCTTCCCTGGTGGCTCAGACGGTAAAGCATCTGTCTACAATGCAGGAGACCCGGATTTGATCCCTGGGTTGGGAAGATCCCCTGGAGAAGGAAATGGCAATCCACTCCAGTACTATTGCCTGGAAAATCCCATGGAGAGATGAGCCTGGTAGGCTACAGTCCATGGGGTCGCAGACTCAGACATGACTGAGCGACTTCACTTTCACTTTCCAGTACTCTTGTCTGGAAAACCCTATGGATGGAGGAGCCTAGTAGGCTACAGTCCATGGGGTCACAAATTGTCGGACAAGACTGAGCAACTTCACTTTCTTTCTTTCTTTCTTTTAGTAGTTGTGATGTGTGAACTTAGTTGCCCCGAGGCATGTGGAACCTTCTTGGATCAGGGATCAAACCCATGTCCCCTGCATTGGCAGGGGGATTCTTAACCACTGGATCACCAGGGAAGTTCTGAACTGTCTTCTTTAGGCTTTAATATTTGCTGGTGTAACATTTTGGCATACCTGACAGCATTCATTCCCTGGTGGCTCAGATGGTGAAGCACCTGCCTGCAATGTGGAAGACATGGGTTCGATCCCCCTGGGTCAGGAAGATCCCCTAGAGAAGGAGACGGCAACCCACTCCAGTACTCTTGCCTGGAAAATTCCATGGATGGAGGAGCCTGGTAGGTGACAGTCCATAGGATCACCAAGAGTCAGACATGACTGAGCAACTTCACTCATTCATGGTCTACTTCAACAAACAACTTTTCCTTAATGCCTTTCCAAATGCCTTGCTCCAAGACTAATTAATAACTGTCTCCATAGTGCTCCTAGAGTATTCATTTATTTACAAAATATATGATGCCTAATATATATTAGGCACTGCTTTATGCACTTGGAATGCATCAATTAACAAAAAAGACAAAGATCCCTGTTTTCATGGAGCACCTTCTTGAAACTTGAAGAAAATGAGAGTATGGAAAGGGAAAAGAGGAGCACATCTTCTTTTAAAAAGCTTCCTAAGTGACTGTTATTCCCTCCTCCAACTTTTCAACCTGGGTGGAGAATTACAGCATTAAAAACCATTACAACAAAACTGTGTTAGTTGCTCAGTTGTGTCCAACTCTTTGTGATCCCATGGACTGTATCCTTCCAGGCTCTTCTGTCCATGGGATTTCCCAGGCAAGGATACATGTGTGTGTGTGGTGTATGCATGCTCAGTCGTATCTGATTCTTAGAAACCCCATGGATTATAACTCGCCTGGCTCCTCTGTCCATGGGATTTTCCAGACAAGAATACTAGAGTGTATAGCCATTCCTTTCTCCAGGGTATCTTCCCAACCCAGGGATTGAACCTGGGTCTCCTGCACTGCAGGCAGATTCTGAGCCACCAGGGAAGCCCAAAACATTACAAAACTGCTTCATTACAATAAAACTGTAATGAAAGCTAAAATTTTAAACATAACAAGAGGAATACATAACACATTATCATATTTTCTTATATAAATTCTTACTTGTCTTTTCCTCCAATTGATTAATTTTATTTCTGGACTCCTCTAGCAGAAATGTTAACTCTTTCATTTTATTTTCTTTCTCAGTACTTTGGATCAATAGCAGTGATACCTAAAATGAAATATTTAAATAATACATTATAGATACAAAAAATTAAATATGATACCTTAGCACCGATCATCATCTATGATTATTTTATGGACTTCCTTATATGCTTTTCATCAGTCTGTGCCTGGCATTTAGTATGTGCTTGCACAGCAAACATTTATTGAATGAAGGAGTGAGCAAACTAGTGCAACATTCTTAATATTATAATAAGCATTTTAAGTTATCACTTAGAAGATTATATATTGGAATCTACTGGTTCATTTATTCTGTAAGTATTATTGAGCACCTACTCTGTTCCAGAAACCATAATAAGCACTGAATATACACACATGATGGAACTCATCCAAGAAACTCATAGCCTAGACCAGGTGACAAACAACTAAACTTGAATATTATTATAGAACAAAAATCTTACAGGAATTAGAAAAAAAATCTAAATCAGTCTTGGGGGATGTAATCAAAAATTAACCCTTCTCAAAGAATTTAACTGAATCTTGATAGACAAGTACTCAGTCTTGTCTAAGTATTCAGGTTAGCAGGAGGAAATGAGCATTCTAGACTTGTGTAAGAATACAAAGGATCAAAAGATCATGCTTCTATTCAGAGAGCTGAAATGTTTAGATGGCTAGAATACAGACTGCATGTAAAGGAAAGGTGAAAGATAAACTTATAGACTGAAGACTCACAGATTCAAGATGGCAGAAAGACCTCTCTACCCTATTTTCATCTTCAAACCACCCAAAAAATCACCAGAAAAACAACAAAGATGGACTTCATCTTCCATGAAACCATGAGACTTCTATAATCTAAACCACAAAATGTAAAAAAGGAAAACAGTGAAAGGGAACAGAAAATGCTTTAGCATAGAAATGCAAGATCAAAACTAAGAGTCTACACAGGGAAGATTACAAATGAGAAGCAAGATAGTTCAATCCTAAAGAAACCCAGAATGTTTAATGAATCTGAAGCACAGACACTGTGGAAGCTAGGTATGAAACAGGAGACTAAGTAAAAGGAGAAGACTCTTGAGAGTCCCTTGGACTGCAAGAAGATTAAACCAGTCAATCCTAAAGGAAATCAATCCTGAATATTCATTGGAAGGACTGATGCTGAAGCTCCAATACTTTGGCCACCTGATGTGAAGAACTGACTCATTGGAAAAGACCCTGCTGCTGGGAAAGACTGAAGGCAGGAGAAGGGGACGACAGAGGATGAGATGGTTAGAGGGCATCACCGACTCAATCGACATGAGTTTGAGCAAGTTCAGGGAGATAGTGAAAGACAGGAAAGCCTGGCTTGCTGCAGTCCATGGGGTTGCAAAGAGTTGGACATGACTGAGAGACTGAACAACAACAAAAGTTACAAGGAGATTGGAAGTCTGCTAAGAGTAGTAAGTCTTCTCTAGGCCTCTTAACCCTCCTTTCCTGGACTCTACTCCCTGAAAGCCAATCAGAGAACAAGCCTATTCCATCTTTGCAAGAGACACCAGCATGATCAAATCAGAGGGGGAAAAAAAAAAAAACAAAAGAATCTCTAAACCTGGATTTCCAGGCACAGGAAAGGTTGGAGACAAAAGATATTACTAAGAAGTCAACATATGGAATGATGAGACTCAGCCTGTCCTGCTAACCCAGCCCCAAAATGCTATCAACAAAGTTTACATTCCCAGGCAAAGAATTTGGAGATTTCTAGGAAAAAAAAAAAAGTCTTGCAAATAACAACACTTAAAACTTCCAGATATACAAGCAGGATTTAGAAAAGGCAGAGAAACCAGAGATCAAATTGTCAATATTCACTGGATCATGAAGAAAGCAAAGAAATTCTAGAAAAACATCTGCTTCATTAACTATGCAAAAGCCTTTACTGTATGGATCACTACAAACTATGGAAAATTCCTAAAGAGATAGGAATACCAGACCACCATACCTGCTTCCTGAAAAACCTATATGCAGGTCAAGAAGCAACAGTTAGAACCAGATATGGAACAAAAGACTGATATCAAACAGGAAAAGGAGTGTGTCAAGGCTATATATTGTTACCCTATTTTTTAACTTATACATCATGAGTACATGATGAGTACATCATGAGAAATGCTAGGCAGAATGAATCACAAGCTGGAATCAGGATTGCCGGGAAAAATATCAACAACCCAGATATGGAGATGATACCACTCTAATGGTAGAAAGTGAAGAGGAACTAAAGAGCCTCTTGATGAAGGTGAAAGAGGAAATTGAAAAGGCTAGCTTGAAATTCAACATAAAAAAAACTAAGATCATGGCATCCAGTTCCATCACTTCATGGCAAACAAATGGGGAAAAAGTGGAAACAGTTAACAGATTTTATTTTCTTGGGCTCCAAAATCACTGCTGATGGTAACTGCAGCAACAAAAGTAAAATATGCTTGTTCCTTGGAAGAAAAGCTATGACAAACCTAGACAGTGTATTCAAAAGCAGAGAAGTCACTTTGCCAACAAAGATCTGTATAGTCAAAGCAATGGTTTTTCCAGTAGTCATGTATGGATGTGAGAGTTGGACCATAAAGAAGGCCAACTGTTGAAAAATTGATCCTTTCAAACTGTGGTGCTAGAAAGGACTCTTGAGAGTACCCTGGACAGCAAGGAGATCAAACCAGTCAATCTTAAAGGAAATCAACTCTGAATATTGTCTGGAAGGACTGATGCTGAAGCTGAAACTCCAATACTTTGGCCACTTGATGTGAAGAGCCAACTCACTGGAAATACAGGAAAGATGGAGAGCAGGAAAAAAAGGGGGCAACAGTGAATGAGATGATTGGATGGCACCACCAACTCAAAGGACTTGAGTTTGAGCAAACTCTGGGAGATAGTGAAGGACAGGAAAGCTTGGCGTGCTGCAGTCCATGGGGTTGCAAAGAGTCAGATACAACAAAGCAACTAAACAACAAACACAGAGTCCCCACCAAAACACTAGCTGGCCACAGGATCATTTTTATAAAGAACACCCAAGATCTGAAAGTTCAGCTCATGCACTCAGGATTCCAACAAGCTTCTCAGCACTTTATTCTATTTTTGTTTTCTGTATAATAAGCACACTTTTCGCTTTTAAGAATACCTCCTTCTTTCAGAAATCTGGTTAAAAATATATGGTTAAAATACAGAAAAAAATGCTAGCTATTTTAAAAGATCAAAGTATAATACATATAAGAATGAAGTCAAGGAGAAGGCAATGGCACCCCACTCCAGTACTCTTGCCTGGAAAATCACATGGACAGAGGAGCCTGGTAGGCTGCAGTCCATGGGGTCGCTGAGTCGGACACAACTGAGCGACTTCACTTCACTTTACAGAAAACTCTAAGAATCTTCTTTGTACTTTCAATTAATATTTGCCATTATTGTTTAGTACATATCCTTGTTATCTATAATTACAAGGTATTTGTGCCAAGTCAGATAAAAACTCAGAAAAAATAGGGAGAAGTAGAGAGATGATAGTCAAAATAACTATACTACCCAAAGATTCCTTTCTATATTTCATTTTCCATTCTGGATTCAGAAAGCTGGAAACTGTTAAAGTTGGCATAATCATCATCTGAAATCAACATTCTTGTGACTCTAAAAGAATATAAACTCACCATTTTCAAGTTTCCCACTATGTGACATTAACAGAAAGAAGCAAAAGAATGTTTTAGTTCACCTTCATTGGTGTCATGAATCACATATTTCAAAATAAACTGCAAAATGTGGGTTGCATAATCATGATCATATTTATATTTTATGAAGTTTTTATCTGAACAAAAGTCCTCACAAAATAATATATATTTACAGAATGTCCTAATACCCACTAATATAAATATTGTAGAAGATCCACTGATTTTTTAAAAAGGGATAGCATTCAATATGTGCAAATTTGAGTCAATGGAAATTAAGGCATATGGAAAATATATTTAAATATACATAATATTAAAATTCAAAACTTTATCAAGCAGGCAGCAAATAAAAATCTCATGAAATTTTAAGTATCTCATTTATTAGCAAATATAAAGGATACAGAAAATAGATTTGTAAAAAATACCTGCTTTTCCTTGTCATTTACTTCCTTCTTGTACTCTTCTTCAAGGTGTTGGATTTTTTCATAATCTTCCTTTACTTTGAAAGTAAAACAAATATACTTTAATGTAACTATCACAAACAAAATTTTAAGTTTCTGATAATTTATTTCACTTTGTTATTTATCTAGATATTAAATTCCAATGTGAAAAGATGAAACTGCTATCTTCTTGCTGCTAAACTTCTGTTTAGTAAATTTAACAATATCTAAGTTACAATACGGAGAAGGCAATGGCACCCCACTCCAGTACTCTTGCCTAGAAAATCCCATGGACAGAGGAGCCTGGTGGGCTGCAGTCCATGGGGTCACTAAGAGTCGGACACGACTGAGCGACTTCACTTTCACTCTTCACTTTCATGCACTGGAGAAGGAAATGGCAACCCACTCCAGTGTTCTTGCCTGGAGAATCCCAGGGACGGGGGACCCTGGTGGGCTGCCGTCTATGGGGTCGCACAGAGTCGGACACGACTGCAGTGACTTAGCAGCAGTAGCAAGTTACAGTAACTTTCTAACATTCTATAATTTTTATAACAGCACATATATAAAAGTTTTCTTCTTTATAACACAGAAATCTGAAATAACAGATTTTAAAAATATACCTATTATTATTTTAACAAGCAACTTGACCAAGAAATGTAAAAATAAAACCAAATCACACTTCCAAAAACTTAAGTACAAACCATAATTTGATTTCAGGGAAAATGTAGCTTTTGAGTCAAACAGGGTATTTTTAACATATACCAATCCTCTGCCACATTCCACAAGATTTTGAGGGGCTTATAAAACCATATACAGTATAAAAGTTTCCAATAGTTTAGGCATCAAGCTGAAGGTATGAAAACATTAACAGAATTTATTAAAAATATAAATAGCAGAAGAGTAATATTTAAAATAAAAAGATTCCTACACTTAAAATGCATCTCCAGTCTGGAACTCTCAGCTTGCACACGAAGTTCCTCAAAAGCTATTACCATTTTCTGAAATATATTTAAGTTTTAAGAATCATACTAAGGCTTTTAAAATAGCTTTCTTGAAGCAATGAAAATAATAAATTTGTATCAAGTGATCATTACATTTAAAACTATACAACATTGAATAATGAAAATTCTGTAACTTTTAATAATTAAACAATTTACTAAAATGTACTGAGAGTGCCTGTTATGGTAGCTTCCCAGATGCTTAAAGGCACTGGAGACAGGTTATATAATACCAAAGAGCAGCAAAACAATTATTAGTACTCTAGTCATTTACTTAATAGCCCATATCAAAATCTGTAATTTTCAATTGATTTTTGCTTACAATCTACTAGAGTATAATCTCTGTGAGGTCTCTCCCCATAAGAGTTCAAATTATACTTCCTACCTGTCAGCATGAGTTCATTCAACATTCAACAAATCCTGATTTGTAAAACTGGATGAATTCATTTATTCATTTAATAAATAGTTACTGTCAATTATGTGCCAGGCACTGTTTTAGGCATTTAGGATATAAGACAAAGTCCTTATCCTTTCATTTCAATATAAGAAAGAAGACATACCAACACAAATACACACATACACACACACACATGCACACGTGTATATCAAATAAATATCATGCAGTTTCAAGTGCTCTTCAGGAAAGTTAAGACAAGGTGAGGAGAGAAGACGACTGAGTAGAAAGATATTTTAGGTGAAATAATAAGGAGGGTAATAAAAAAGCAGAATTAAGCATATACATTTGCACAAGATCTTGGATACGAAAAGTTCTAGATAGAAAGAACAAATTCAGAGAAGCAAGATCAGAAAGAGTTTAGCAAGTCTGAGAAACAAAAAAGAAAGAATTACAGCAGAGAAGCAAACTGAAGAATGATAGGGGATGGGATTTTTAAAAAAAAGTAAACAGGCATCAGACACAGATTAATAATACTTGCTATGTTTTTCAAATTAGTGGTTATATGTCAAAATGTGCTAGTCTCTGACACAGAGTTAATATCTAATAAATTAAGTTAAATGGTGTCACTAACATGTAAATTAAAAAACCACTAAAAAACAAAACATTAATACTCATAGTATGGAATCTTGAGAATTTTACTAGATATAATCATATATCAAAAGGTAAATAATAATCCCTTTAGCAAGAACAATTGTTCATATTTTTGTAGCTATTACTCTAATTTGCTTAGAAATGCCTCTGTTTAAAATATTCAGATTTTCACTACCACTTACCTCTATGTTACTATTTAGGTCCATATAAACTTGCCTAGTTTCTTCTCGTTCATATTCATCTGTTATAAATACAAAATATTACAAAATTAAATTTAAAAATTCTTCTTGATTCCAACAAGGTAACACTCAAATGTTTCAGGTAAGCATTAAAATATTTAAAAATCTGTGTTAGTAAAGGATATTGGTACATCTTTTGAGTCATTTAAAGTAGTATTAAAAATAATTTACATAAGGCATGGTCATACTTCATGACAACTACCTCAAAAGTTGGAGCTGTTCAGTTATCTCTAATTTCCTTTTATAGAATTATTATTACTCATTACTTTATTCAAATTTTATAATATATTTATAGTTTTAGCATTTACAATAATTTGGGATTTAACAACTATCTGTGAAGTATTTTTCCTTTGTATTTTTAAGATTCATGAGGTGAATTTTATTATTTTTTTCTTAGAAGAAAACTTTGAGGTCCTCTATTTAACAGATAAAAAGCTAAGTGAGTGTCCCAAGGATAAAAGACACTTTTTATTAGAGTGAGAAACCATATGCAGGACTCAGGCAGGTCCTTTCCATTGGACCACCACCCACTGGATAGCATTTCTTTTTTTTTTTTTTTACTTTACAATATTGTATTGGTTTTGCCATACATCAACATGAATCCGCCACTGGTGTACACGTGTTCCCAATCCTGAACCCCTCTCCCACCTCCCACCCCATACCATCCCTCTGGGTCATCCCAGTACACCAGCCCCAAGCATCCTGTATCCTGCATCGAACCTGGACTGGTGTTTGGTTTCTTATACGATATTATACATGTTTCAATGCCATTCTCCCAAATCATCCGCCCTCCCTCTCCCACAGAGTCCAAAAGACTGTTCTATACATCTGTGTCCATGAGGTGAATTTTAAATGAAACACAAATCTCACTCTTGTTTCTGCTCTATTTTTTTGAAGAGACAGAAAGGAAAATAAACATCAAGACAAGAATAAGCTAAGAATAAGTGTAGTCCCAAAGAGAAATCTCCTGTAAATCCTTTACAATATTTTTAGGGTTTTTTTTTTTAATTTTTTTTTTAACCTGAGCAATGATTCCCTCTAACTATACTCAAACTGAGTGTTGATATGTGGTACTACAGAGAATTAAGGCACAAGGCAGTAAAAGACAATGTGACTATCCTTTCATAATTCCACCCTTTTGGGCCAAGAATCACAAAAACCATGTTAAACTGAAGGGACAGTATTAGTTCCAGATTCTAAGTAACAAGTTGCAAAACAAGAATGGCAGCTATGATAGACTCAAATGTCAATGAGGAGCCAAATGAACTGACTTTAGAAGATATAAGTATTCTTGTATTCTCAAAAACACTGGAAAGAGGTCTAGACTTATCAAACCACATGGAACAGGAGCCAGACCGCTTTTATTTGAGTATTCATGGGCTGGAAAAGTTAAAGAAATAGAGACAGAACACATTGGTATTTCAACAGAAAGTTCATCCTTCTCACTCCAACCATTCACTGTCTCATATTTACTACCCAACACAGTTAGCAACAAATCTCTATTCCACAAAAACTATTTGTGCCAAAGAATTGCATCCTATTGCCAACACTTCCAATCTTCCCATTACCATCATCATCAGTACTTCCAAAATACCCTCCAGTCATTCTTACAATAGACAAGTACTGGAAAGATAATAAAACTACAAAAAAGAAAATAAATTGGTATAGACGTACTTTATAGTTGTCAGGAGCAAGTTGCTACAGCGGGGCATAGAGAAGGGACTTTGGTAAAGTGTTCTAATGTACTGATATAATAATTGTAACCAATAAAACCTATCTTTTTTGTTTTCTTGGTATCTATTCATCTCCCCACCCCCAGCTCACTCCCTCCTTTCACATTCCCTCCTCCCTTCCCTCTCTCTCTATCCCTTATTTCTTTCTGTCTCTTATGTGTATACACACACACACATACACACACACACACACACATACACACACACACACTTACTTTGCCCTAATTTGGCCAACTAGATCTTGCTGCATTCATTGTCTTAGATGAGAGATGATTCAACCAAAAGCAACAAAAATGTCTGAGTTCCAAATCCCCAGTGTTGGGGTTAAGGGAAAGAGTCAAGATATAAGCAAGTAATAGATTTTCAAAATATACAAATCAGAACAAAGCTACCATCCTCTAGTCTTAAGAAATATTCACAGTTTGCAGGGAAAAAAGCCTTTAAAAAGGAAACAGAGAGCTTACTGGATTCTGGCAAGTACTTATGCAATGATTCCACAGCCCTCTACACTCATCAAGCTAAGCCTCAGGGTTGGGGAACACAGAAACCAAAGAGTTTAGGCAAACCAAGAGTAGAGTGAGACTGAGATTTTCTTTTTGCACAAACCAAGAGCAGAGTGGGACCGTCATCCCTAGGAAGATGACAAAACCTGAGAAGAAATGACTGTCAAATATATCTAGACAGATGGGACCTTAGCTTCACAAATTCCCTTGTCCCAACATACTGTGTAGTTAGGACAAGGGAATTTGTGAAGCTAAGGTCCCATCTTAGCAGGATAAAGCACAGGATAAAGCACACAGGATCAGTGCAACTGAATAGGCCCTGAGGACTGGTATCGATCCCGGCAGTATCAGGAACAGCTTAGCAACAATCTATGTAGACCAGTAACTGAATACCTATCGAAATGATCAAAGTCTCAAAGGACAGATGACTGAGAAGTCAATGTCCCTCTCTACCACATGGCACGATATGGGCACCCCCAAATTTATATACAACCCCAGGTAATGAAGAAAAATTCCAATTTACTAAGATAAATTTCTTCCATGTGAGCAGAATAAAGGCTTTAAGGTTTTTTAACATTTTAAGATATAAAAATTTTGTGCATGCCTGCGTTTGTTGGCTAAACTCACTAAGAATCACATATTCCACAAAAGTTATCAGAGTATCAGAAAAACAGGCAGAAGGGACAGAAAGGAGATTCCCTACCACAAGTAGACCCATGCAAGGTGAAGACATTAGAAACTGTTCAGTGACTGGCCATACAACTATAAATATCAAAAGAGGATTCAACCACTATACTAAGTCCAAAGCCAGTTTAACATCTTGTTTATTTATTTAGTCTAGATAGTTCTTGCTTATTTCAATGATGTATATGGTTAGAAAATCTACACAAGGCCATGAAAAAATACTATCAAAGAAAAGAGAACATGAAAGAGGTGAGAAAACAAATATTAGAACAATTATAGAAATGAAAAACAAGGGCCAACAAATAAATAACAAGTATGCCCAAACAGAAATCAGAATAAGTGGCCAAAGATATCATAAAACTTTTCTGGTCTAAAGAAAGAGTATTACACATAGATTCAAATGACTGTCCTGACAAAACTGTAACTTTTAAGTGTTAGGTAGGAAGATAGGCATGAGCAATGAGGAAAGGAATCCAAGCTGATCTCTAAACCCATCCCAGACACACTCAGGAGAGCTCACAGATATGCTACAAAATAACCACAGAGACTTACTCCACTCCTGTACTTGTGTCCTAGGCACAGAGTGGATACAAACTACCCACAGGGGCTTCTTCAAGTAACCTTAGGCAGCTAGGAGCTCATTTAGGGTTCATAAATATTCTATACATATATACATCTGATTATAACAGACTGAATTATGGGAAGACATACACAACAGAGCCTGTTCTATAAATTGCAACTGTCAATCAGCCTTGAGTTTATGCCTATTTGCATTCCTTTTCTTGATTGATGGTGGGTAAAACCCCTATTTTGCACAGGGCACAACAAAAAGGAAGAGAGGAGAAGTATAAAAAGAGGGAAGCCAAAAGGGGTTGGGAGGACAATGACTCCTTTGGGGTCAGCCTGCTCCCACATCTTGAGAAAGTGAAACAAAGCGAAAGTCGCTGAGTCATGTTCAACTCTTTGCGACCCCATGGACTATACAGTTCAGGGAATTCTCCAGGCCAGAATACTGGAGTGGGTAGCCTTTCCCTTCTCCAGGGAATCTTTCCAACCCAGGGATCAAATCCAGGTCTCCCACATTGCAGGCAGATTCGTTACCAGCTGAGCCACAAAGCATGCCCAACAATACTAGAGTGGGCGGCCTATCCCTTCTTCAGTAGATCTTCCCAACCCAGGAATCGAACTGGGGTCTCCTGCATTTGCAGGTGGATTCTTTTCTAACTGAGCTAAAAGATATGTCTGCTTGAGTTGTAATTGAGTTGCAACTTGTCTGTTGTTTGAAACCTTTAGTCTGTCATTCCAAATTTTTGTTACTGATGAGACAAGAACTGAGGGAGAGAGAGAAACTGACCTGACATAAGGACCAAAAAAATGCCTGAGTCCTGGCAAAGGGAAAAATACACACATAAGTACATATATTATATATGAAATCTAAGTATAGATAAATAGAACTGTGGTTATCCCCATTTCATAGATAACAAAAGTGTGACACAGAAAAATTATGTTATTTGCCAGGATCCCAAAATAATAAGTGGTGGCACATGATTAAAACAGAGATATGCCTAATGAAATTATAGTAGGGATAAATGCAAAGAATGCTATTTGGATCCAAAAGTCTAAATGCATGTGTAAATAATGAAGTAAAAAAAAGTTAAAGATTTTAATTAATAGTGAAATCACTAAGCCTTTAATACAATGTAACTAGCAAATAAGCTGACTTTAAAGTTCATTAATGACACCTACAATTAGACAAGAAATAGGCCTTTACACAGGTCAAATTACAAATTAGATTACCTCATACAGGTCTGTATTCCTAAATATTCAAACAGACCAACCAAAATAACAAAAGCACAAAGAATCTTGAAAATGTAAGTTACAGAAGATAAGATTCAAAAAGGACAAGTAACTATCTTTAAAAATCTAAAAAGATAAAAATGTGCTTTAGACTTTTTCTATATGCCTTAAGGAGAAGAATTACATTAAGAATAGAGAAGCTACAGAGATTTCAGTATAAAAAATTTCAACTCCCTGTTTAAATTTCTTAATTTCAACTAACCCTGGCAGTCCAGTGGTTAGGACTCCACACTATCACTGCAAGGGGCCTGGGTTCAATCCCTGGTGGGGAACTAAGATCCCACAAGCTACATGACGTAGCCAAAAACCAACAACAAAACACACACAGATTCAACATGAAAATAAGAGTTGTCATTAAATGACAATCTTAGGGTTAGTGAGTTTCAACCATAAATATATTCAAACAAAGAAAAGACTACCACTTGGTAGTCATAAAGAAAATTATTAATCTCCTATAAAGATAATTAAAGCAATGGATATGTAAATAGAACAAAAAGTTTTTAAATCCTTTCCAACACAAAGTAATCCTTAGATTAAATAGTAAGGCTACAAAAAAAATGTATGCAGTACTTCGAACGGCAGGCTAAAGAATTTCAGTGTATTTAAGTGTGCAACAGACAGCCATGCAAAGGGTTTTTTTTAAAGGAACATCTAAGAACAAATCTTTATTCATTCATTCATGAATTTATTTATTGCCTACTATCTTCACATACACTGTGCAAAGCATTGAATATACTGAGTCAAATAAGGCATGATCCCTCGCCTGCAAGCTTACAGTGAGATGTCTAGCATGTGGTAGGTACTCAATATTTGTTGAAGGAACTGATAAATACATGATAAAAGCATAGTAAGGGCACTAAGTAAAAGAAGAGGAGCATCTAAGTCAGAGTGAAAATTTAGAGAATATATCTCAAGGAATTAAGAATTAAGATGAAAAAGGAAGGAGGATCGGCCAATAAACATATATGAAAACTCACAAGCATAATCTGTTTAGTTCTCCATAAGCCTGTGTATGTGGAGCATGTGGAAACATTTAGCAAGGCAAAGGGAAGTGGCAAACACCATGCTATCCTGAAAATTATGGAAAGCCACTGAAAAAATTAGACTGTGACATTATTTGATCTATATTTTGAAAAAATGTTCAGGACTCTGTTTTCTGGTAACAACAAAGTAATTCAGACCAACCTTCCTCCCAAAGACATTTAAAAATCTGGAGGAATTTTTTGAGTTATTAAAAGAAACAATGACCTAAAAAGATAATAATGAATCATCAGACCAAGAATAGTTGAGAATTATAACAGAAAATCTAAACCAATTTCCAGTATCAGTCAGGATGGAATAAGCCCACTATAGCCTTTCTCTACCATTGATTACAACAAAAACTCAGAATGAAATCTATAAAGCAACTACTTAAAGAATCTGAAAACTAAGCAAAAGCAGGTAGATTGGGAAGAAAAGTAAAAAGCTGAAGAAGTGACTCATGTGAAGGCAAGTTCCCTGTTTGTTTAGTTTTTTCCTGCCTTCTCTTCTAGAATTACTAAAAATGTAAGGGCCCAGCAGAAATCTAACAAGAAGTATGGGCAGCAAAAGGAAATTCTAATTTTTTTTTCTCTCTTCCAGCCCTGTCTCAAGGGTGGCCCCAGAAGTGGAGCTACAGCAGCCACGGCAGAAAGGACATACAAAACCCCAGGAGAAACTCCATGATTCTGGCCAAGGGACAAAAGGACAGGACCTCTTTAAGGCTAAGGGTGAGGAGGGTAATGCTAGAGAGAGCTGGAGAAGAGGATTGCTATTTATTTATATGACTAGGTACAAGTCCCATAGGGAAAAGGGAGGATGTGCATACCCAAGATAGACCCAAGACAAATATAGCAGAGGCTCTGAAATCACTATCCAAGTCCCAGAACTAATCTAATCTTGAGTGGAGCATATATGAAACAGATCCAAAGTAACACAGCAAAAGCTTTGAAAACTGAACTGGTAATGGAATCCCAACACACAAAAGGTAAGAAAGAACTTATGATCTGAACCTGAATTGCCTATCTGCTAAAATATAAACCAAAAAAAGGTAAGAAATATGGGAAGTAACAGCACAGTGACCTCATTGTTATGACTTGAAAGATTAAACAGGCTCTTGACTAAGGAATTTTGCATTTACTATTTCTTCTGCCTGAAATAACTCATTCCCAAAACAGCTTCATGGTACAGCCCCTCAATTATTCAGGTCTCTAATCAAATAGCACTTAATCAGAAAAAAACTTCCCCAAATACTCTATCCCAAAATATTCTCTTTTTAAACAGTTATCAGCACCTAACATACATTATATTTACTCATTTATGGTATGTGTCCCCTTACTAGAGTACATACTCCATAACAGCAGAAAATTTGTATCTTTACTATTGTTTTCCCTCAGCATCTAGAACATTTCATGGTGCATAGTAGGTACTTTTTTAAATGTTGAATGAATAAAAAACAGAAAATTACAATAGAAAAATAAAGGCTTAAAGCAAGAATACATATGGAGTTCACACTAAATATAAGGCAAGTATTAAGACTTGTTTAGGGCAAGAATGTACAATGGAGAAAAAACAATCTCTTCAATAAGTGGCACTGGGAAAACTAGACAGCTACAAATGTAAACAAATGAAATTATAAAACTGTAATACACAAAAAAACTCAAAACGAATAAAAGAACTAAATATAATGCCATATACTATAAAACTCTCAAAAGAAAACATAGGCAGGACACTTTATGACATAACTTGCAGCAAGATCTTTTTCGATCCACCTCCTAGAGTAATGAAAATAATTGGGACCTAATTATACTTAAAAGGTTTTGCACAGCAAAGAAAACCATACACAAAACAAAAAGATAACCCTCAGAATGGAAGAAAATATTTGCAAACAAGCAACCAACAAAGGATTAATCTCCAAAACATAGAAACAGCTCATGTAGAGCTCAATATCAAAAAAGCCTTGAAAGAGGACCAGGGACTTCCCCAGCAGTCCAGTGGTTAGAACTCTATACTTTCACTGCCAAGGGCACAGGTTCAATCCTTATTTGGGGAACTAAGATCCCACAAGCCATACAGCATGGCCATAAATAATTAGATAAACTGAAATATTGGAAAAAAAAAGATACACTCTTTAGTTCATATAAGAAAGCACCTAAAAAATGTTTAAAAAGTTCTAACCTATCCCACCAACTGATCTCTGACTTAGCTTAAAACTAAACAGAAGAAAGAACTAACAGCCTTGTCTCTCTAGCCCAGGTTACTTCCTACAAGGCAATCAATATAGAATCTCTCTACCCACATCCATATACTTTTCACCACTTTTTATATCTAGGCAGAAAAGTTCATCTTGAAAGTTGAATAAACAGGGTATAGTGGAACTGCTGATAGTGGAGCAATACATTCTAGAAAGTATATATAGTTACAAAAGCTAAGTACTATAGGCAGGGATCAAGAATAAAAAACTAGCAATACTGGAAACAACATTAACAGCTAATATATATTGAGTACTTTGCACTGTTCTAAGCATTTTATATTTATTACCTAATTTAATTCTCTAAACAACACTAAGAGGTACTTTAATAAACAGAAGGGCAGAGAGGTTACATAAATTATTCAAGATCAGGCAGATAAAAACTGAAAGTTTGAATTTGAACACAGGGATATCTAACTCTTCAGTCCAAGCTCTTAAGCAATAAGCTGTGTGATATCAATTAAAATTTGAAAAATAGAAGCTATCTTGGAAAAGCAGGTACACAATATTTCCCAATAGATTCTTGGCAGAAACAAATAACAAAGTAGAGCTGGTGTCAGATTAATGACAAAGACAAACACTATTATTTTTGAAAATCAGACAATGTTTTTCATCAAAACAAAAAAATTCCTACTTTACAATTAACATCAAAATACACACAAAATAAATACATGCACTTTCACATATATACCATAACCTTAATAGAATGTTTTAAAATAATGTTTCTTTAGGATGTGAGGGCGATCTGGTTGTGACATCTGTCACCCCATTGATCGCCAGGGTTGATTCGGCTGATCTGGCTGGCTAGGCGGGTGTCCCCTTCCTCCCTTACCGCTCCATATGCATCCCTCCCGAACCTGCATGCTCAGTCGAAGAGGATGACCATCCCCGATAGAGGAGGACCGGTCTTTGGTCAAGGGTATACAAGTAGCTGTGCTCCCCTGCTAGAACCTCTAAAATAATGTTTCTTTAGAAGAAATTTGAGAATTCTATTTATAAATACTACATGGCTATTCTTAAGTACTATGCTTTCAGCATAGCCCTCCATCAGTATTTTCTATTATGAATATGACTATATATCATTTTTGACTCAACTTCCTGGTTATTCTAGACAGAAGAGGTTATCTCAAGATCACACTTTAACAAAAATGAGAATTAACCATAAATGTCAAGTATCAATATATACCTTTTGAAATATATAATATTATCTTTCAAAAACCTTTGTGCTTTTGAAGCTCAAAGAATTAAGAATCTTGTTATTATATAAAGAAATGGTTATGAGACATTAATTCTAGTTATTATATAAAGAAATGGTATAAGACACATATAACATGTTCAAATAAAAACTGGTTTCAAAAAATTAAAAGATAATCTGTTCCCTTCTCCACCTCCCATCATTAAAGTAATAACAACAAATTGA
This sequence comes from Bubalus bubalis, assembly GCF_019923935.1. Taxonomy (NCBI): domain Eukaryota; kingdom Metazoa; phylum Chordata; class Mammalia; order Artiodactyla; family Bovidae; genus Bubalus; species Bubalus bubalis. The sequence goes on from NC_059162.1 coordinate 28,645,387, forward strand.
TAAAAATCATATAAAACAAGAAAAGATATTTACATTTCTTTGTCTTTTCTGCAGATCTGGCACAAGTTTCTTTGAGTAGATTACATAAATGCCTTGTAGCATTATTCCTGGAACAAAGGAAAGAGTTTGCATAAATGTAATCTGATCTCAAAGCAAAATCATATCTAAAAGTTATTGAACATTATAATTTTAAAGAAATTCTTAAAACATTATAATATTTTATACATATCATGAATCACTCATAAGTGACTATATGAAGGAAAATGGGTTGACTGTACTATTAGTTATTAAATCACTGCCTTCTTTGATTTAATAACTGCCTTCTTTGAAAGTAAAAGCCTCCTTAACAAGTTTCTACCCAAGTAGCTTTCAATAATCTCTTAGTAAACAGTTTCAGATTCACCTAAGAAATAAAATGAGAAGACAGGATTGGGATCTTCATTTACTAATTATTCCAGAAATATTCCAGCTATTAAAACATAAAATGAGTAATTTCCTAAATTTCATTATGTGAATAAAACCTCTGATCATCTCACAGATGCAGAGAAAGCATTTGAGAAAATTCAAAACTCATTTATGATAAAAATTCTTAACAGAGTGGGTATACAGGGAACCTATATCAACATAATAAAAGCCATATATAACAAGCCCACAGCTAACATCATATCCAGTCCTGAAAAGCTGAAAGTTTGTCCTCTAAGATCAGGAACAGGACAGGATGCTCATTTTCACCACCACAGCAAAAGACAGGAAAAAGAAAGAAAGCACTCAAATCACAAAGAACAAAGTAAAACTGTCACTATTTGCAGATGACTTTATTATATATAGAAAACCCTCAGACTCTGACAAAAAACTGTTAGAAAAATTTAAACAAATTCAGTAAAGTTACAGTATATCAAACTTCTATTACAGGCCAGGAATATGATTTTTAAACACCCAAAGTCTCTTTCAAACTCAAGAAAAAATACAAAAATAAAAAAAGAATACACTAAAATCTACATTCCTTTCAGAAAGTCATGATCAAGCGAATAATTGGTTGATCTGAGTGACTTTCTATTAATATTAAATTTGTTATCCAATAATCAAGTCACTCTATTATTCTAAGTATTACTTTGTTTCTTATCTACATTCTGACAAAGCTCTTAACTAAATGTTAGGTGCTCTCAAATGACAACTGACAATTTGAGACCAAAACTGACACTCAACTGAATCAAGTGCTTAAAATAGAAAGATACCACACCAAAATATAGTCACTCCCTCCCACCATAAATTCTATATTATACTATATCATAATACACTGTTCCATACTACAGTGTATGCTATATATATAAACTAAGCAGTTACAGTATTCACAAAAAAAGTCAACTGTTTATTAATGGAGACAGCAGCGATTTAAGAAAGCTCACAAGTTACCAAATACTGGTATTAGGGCTACGGAAGACTTCAGATCTGCCTTATACTGTAGAAGGCCTTCCCAGGTGGTGCCCTCCAGTGGTAAAGAATCTGCCTGCCAATGCAGAAGACACAGGAGACTCAGGTTTGATCCCTGGGTCAGGAAGATGCCCTGGAAGAGGAAATGGCAACCCACTCCAGTAGTCTTGCCTGGAAAATCCCATAAACACGATGGGAGCCTGGTGGGTTACAGTCCATGAGATCACAGAGAGTCAGACACAACTGAGCATGCACGCATGTATACTATAGAAACTCAATCACATATCCATATAAAAGTGACAAGTACCAAACATATAGTAGGCACACAATTTTAGAAACTTCCTCTTCTTTCTCCCTTCCCCCTAATATCCAAACCATATTTAGCCAGAAAAAAAATTAAGGTAAACATCTAGATTTTTCTGGAAAATCATAGGTTGTCTTTGAATTAAGCTAAAACAATATGCTGTAATAATATTTTTCACTTATTAGCAACTTTACTGACAAGGTGAGAAGCCTTCTAGAACCATATTTAGCATAATGTTTAACTTAAAGCAAATAGAAATAAATTTATCACTGTATGTGGATTCACATTATATTCTAACCATTCAACATTTATTTATTTGGCAGATAAATTAAACAATTACATTTTTCTATTAAATTCTGCATGATACCATCTGAAGTGAAAGAAGCAGAAAATAAAGTTTATCTATTGCCTAGAACAAAGAAAAGGCAAAGTCAAAGACGATACTAAAGTTTCAAGCCAAAGTTAATGGAAGAATGATTGCACCACTGGCAAAAACAGGAATTTGACAGTTAGCATCAGGTTGGAACTAAGTTGAGCCCTATTCTGCAAGAGCTTCATCTAAAACAATAATCAAACAGAAAGGTATACAATACACATAGGCAGTTATAAATACAGGATCATCAGGCACCCTTTTCAACACCAAATAATGGCTTCCTCTGTCATTTTAAAAAGTGAGAAATTTTTTTTTAATGTGAGAAGTTATTAGTCAGTGACCAGTTTGCCAAATGAAAGAATGTAAAATATGTATGTTTTCCTTTTCTCCACAGCATCCAGACATAATTCTATATATCAATTAATATAGAAAGAGGTCACTAAATTTTTGGAAATTATTTTAATAATTAGCTTGAAATAAAAATAAATTTGTAAAGAACAAATTCATTAAATTATTACTTACTCTTTTATTAAATCTTTATTTTCTTGAATTCCTTCTTCTAATTTCAAACTTACTTTTTCATTTTCAAACTAATTTACAAGACAGAAGAACAGTTCATCACGTTTTAGTTAGCAAAATAAACATAACTATAATCATTAAGCAGCATTTCTTTGTTAACTTGCTATGATGGTCTATAAAAATTATTTTTTGAACAAAAAAAAGAACTTTTTGTCACATTTATGGATTACCTATAAGAATATGGGTCTTACTTTCATCAATCTAAAATTAGGTTTCCTGAGTCATCTCCAAAATGTATCCAATATTTTTATGTAAGATTATCTTCCCTAAACATTTTGAGAAGGTGTTTTATCTTTGTCCTAACCCAGTGTTACATTTTCTCAAAATTTTTCTTTCACCATGCCATAATATTGAAGCTAAACAGCTTCAAATTCAAAGTTTTATCTGCTTTTTTATATATTAGAAAATGCCATTTTCTAATATATAAAAAAACACATTTATATCAAACAAAACATCATCAGGAATATAAACTGGTAAAAATTAAAACTCTATAATTAGAATCATTAACTCAATCTTTATCTAAAATAAGTTACTGTTTCCCTAGACATTTAATTAAGCTTTGTGCAACCTCTCCTGTGTTCATCCTAAAACTGAAATGCAAATAATATTAATGAAACTTCAAAAAAGCACCATTCTTAAAATCCACATGATAGAAACAAGATAAACCTAAGTTAACCATGAAATAACACTTCAGTTTAAATAGCACTATAAGATTTACTATACCATATTTTCAATTCCAAGTCTCATTATACCTGTAGTTCTTGAATGGCCTTCCGCTGTGCTTCAATTATTTTTCTATTTTCTTGCAACTTGTTTTCTTTATGCTTCAGTTCAGATTCTACATTCACTTTCCACTTCTTGATCTTTTCAGCCTCCTTATACAGTTTTGAATATAGTCTGCTCATTGGCTCTGAATTCTATTATAAAATAAGTTTTCAAAGACTGTTAATTGTTCAAAGTTTAGTATAACCAAACTACAGCTGCTTACTGAAAACATCCATGAGTATCTTAGTACTTGAGACCAAATCTCTCCTCAGTTTTTGCCCTAATATCATACTGAAAGCTATGTTAACTTTTTTTTAACTACTAAGGCAATACTAGCTACTTCACTTTATAACTTGGTCATGTGACTAAGGTTACTGATCACTTGACTAAGTTATTCATTGCTGAATAAAATCAAATTACTTCAAAATGTACGTTAAGTCAAAAGTTAGAAATCCTTAAGTCAATTAGAGAATCTGGCTGGTTAAAAGCTAAAATAAACCACTCTACAAATCTATAAATTTTACCAAAGGTCTTGCAACATTTTGGTTACACAGTTTAAGAATTAACCGAAAGATACGAAGTTTACAATACAATGACACGAAAAATAATACTGAACACAAGTTCTTTCATTTAGCCTGAGATTTTGTTTGGATTTCCTGCATCAACAATTTACATATTATAAGATAAATATCAGAAGTTGTTTTTTTCTAATCACTCTTTGATAGTTCTGTTATCAAAATTTAGGAATTCCATATTTATAAATTTGTAATACCATAATCCAAGCAACAAACATATAGCATTTTATCAGGCCATGAAATGTCTGTTTTAAAGACATCTATGTGCCATAAGAATGATTTTTATAACTAAAATCAAAAGTAGAGTATATCCTACAAATTCTTTAGATAGTAAGCCTAAGAATCATACCTGCTAATTCAAGAATTTTTTTTTAAATACTGGCTTACGTCTCAGCCTTCTCACATATTGTATCCATCTCTCCTTTTTCTATTTTTTTTTTGAGAAGGGTACTTCATTACTTATTTTGTGATACTTCCTATTTTTTAATTGAAGGATAATTGCTTTATAGAATTTTGTTATTTTCTGCCAATTCAAAATAATCAGCCATAGGTATAGGTTATGTCCCCTCCCTCTGGAACCTCCCTCCCATCTCCCTCTCCATCCCACCCCTCTAGGTTGTTACAGAGTTCCTATCTGAGTTCCCTAAGTCATACAGCAAATTCCTACTGGCTATCTATTTTACACATGGTAATATAAGTTTCCATGTTACTCTCTCCATACATCTCACCCTCTCCTTCCTCCAACCTTCCCACATTCGTAAGTCTATCCTCTGTTTGTTTCTCCATTACTGCCCTGCAAATAAATTCATCAGTACCATCGTTCTAGATTCCATATATATGCATTAGTATACAGTATTTATCTTTCTTTTTCTGATTTACTTCACTCTGTATAGTGGAAAGTGAAGTCGCTCAGTCGTGTCCGACTCTTTGCGACCCCATGGACTGTAGCCTATCAGGCTCCTCCATCCATGGGATTTTCCAGGCAAGAGTGCTGGAGTGGATTGCCATTTCCTTCTCCAGGGATCTTCCCGACCCAGGAATCGAACCCGGGTCTCCTGCATTGCAGGCAGAAGCTTTACCGTCCGTTATTTTCTATTCTTGATTTTTATGATTTAAAGTTAAATTACCTCTTAAGAATGGATGCTTTTATAATCCAGGAAAATACAGAGGCCTACTGTTCAGCAAATTTAAAAGAAGGGGATAAAAGGTTTAAAAAATGTAACTTAAAACAATAACTAAATATTAATTCTTTGGAAGCCTCAAAAGAAAGATAAACACAAGTAATAATAAATGATACTCCAATTATAAGAAATTAAATATGAATAGGAAATTTTCTGACCTCAAAATCAGAGTCTTTTAGTCCCTCCTGGTAATGACAACTGTCAGAATTATCAGTCTAAAAAAATGAATAAATTTTTCCTGTGAGAATATATTTCTGATGTTTCCAAACAGTAGCAATTAAATACTGAAGACTAGTAATCCAACAACTAAAGAATTTTTTTTCTTTTTCAAGTAAGCAATTCAATACCTAAACAGGTTATATCCATATACACTATACGTAACTGACCTGTTCAAGCATGGGCAAAAAGTTAACTTTTTGTAAAGCAGGATCTGCAAGATAAAAGATAACTAGAATTAAATGCCAACATCTTATTTTTTATACTAAGTATTATATCCAGCTTTAATGTCAAGGCTAATATCAATCAATATAATAGTTATATTTGATATCTAGCAAAGTATATTTTAAAAATGCTTCTACAAAGGTAATACATTGCTTTTCTATTCTCCTACCTGAATCAATGTTTTCCCCATTTTTGGAGACATTAGTCATTGCAAATGGAAAACCAAAATCATCTTCAACACATTTGTTGAAACCCTAGAAACACAAAGAAGTTCTTAAACACACTGTACCATATCACTCCAATAACTAGCAGTGTAAATAATATGTAATTGCATATACATCTCCTTAAAGAAGTGACTATAATTGTAAATTATTTAATGTTAATGTCCATGGGATTTTCCAGGCAAGAATACTGGAGTGGGTTTCCATTTCCTTCTCCAGGGGATCTTCCCGACCCAGGGATCCAACCCGGGTCTCCCACATTACAGGCAGACGCTTTACCCTCTAAGCCACCAGGGAAGCCCCCTCTTTAACGTGTACATTGTGTTAAAACTATCAAATGACCCTGGTATGTAAACAGAGCAAAATTTTTTAATTTTCACTTATAAGAGAAAGCTAACTAAAATTACATTACACATGTTTTATAAGTACTCAGGAATAATATAAGTAAATTTAATTAGTAGCCTGGAATATTCGTTTTCTTCAATTTTATTAATATCTTTCCCCTGGTAGAATTGAGAATTTTCTTCACTGAATAACATTTTAGCATTATACTCTTGGCTATAAAGACATAAGAATTTTTCTACAGCATAGAAAATTAAAATATTCATTGCTTCATCCCATCTCCAACCTATAGTTCCACTTGAGAAATTTAATTACTAAACAAACAAACAAAAAAAACACCTCTATTTTGCCTGAGAAACTTGAAATAATTCCTCCTTTCCAAAAAGAATCTACATGTACAAATTTCCCTTTTTATCCTGTCAACCAGGAAGCTCAGAATCAAATTTTAACTTCAGTCACACTAATTTTTACCACTATATCCATATATTTGTCTAAATTTTCTTAATTTTCCTTGATTCTAACATTCTTCTAATTTATATCCTATTGTATATAAATTGCTTTAAATCATTTTAAGAAAAGTGAGAAAGGAGGATTAAAATAAGCAGGTCCCATTATGCATGCAGAATTCTAAAGCACCACTGATTACTTCTTTAAATGAATGATGCCTAAACATATTAAGTATGCTCATTATTAATTCAGAGCAATGCTATTCAATATACTTGAGAATAGCAAGACTAAATGAGATTAAATAACAATATTAAATGAGACGATATTTACAGAAAAAAAAATTATAAAACATCACCAGTAGGAAAGTTCAGTTTGCTTCCTTTACCTAAAGAATAGTCAAATCAAAATTCATATGCAAATTTACCTTGAAGAAATTAGAATCTCCTCCCGAAGTCTGAGGTTTCACTGCAGATACCTGACTGCTACTTAATCTTGGTGGCACAAACAATTTAAAGGGCTTTTGTTTTTCCATTTTCTCTCTTCCAGTCGCGTAATTATCTACTGCTCAAGGAGGGGAAAGTGTTTCACATTGTTTTATTAATACCCTACTTGTTCTGTAATAAATGGGTATATATATAAGGGAATAGGCGAAACTTCTGCTACCACGTAAGTCTACAGCGTCCCTTACTACCGGGGCGGGGGCGGGGGGGGAACATCCCCTAAGTCCCCACCATTCCCCTACCACCAACGGCCGTGCTGGCGCCGTACATAATCGAGAAACTCAAACTAGCATCATCACCAGGACAGCCTGAAAAGAAGCCCGTTACCTCTACCAGCACTGTTAAATTGCATCACCTCGCAGGGACGAACTAGCTTAGGTGCTTAGACGACTACAGAGGCGTTGGAGGCTGCCCTGCGTGAGGGAGCGGCAGTATCAAAATGTCGCCCACCTCTAGGTTTCCTCCTCAGGAAAGGAACTCGGCACGCCTGACCCTACCTTTAAAAGAAATTAGCGGGAAATCGCGGGCTCAGTGCCCACGCGAACCACCACCTGCTGTCTTATTAGGGCAGCAGAAAGAACCAACAAGAACTTCTGCCTGCGAACCTCGGAAAAGGCGGGAAACAGCTCCACCGCAGCGGCCAGGAGGGAGGGGCAGGGCGAACCTCGATTTAACCGCGAAATAACGGTCAGCAGCGTCTGCCCGCCAAGCGCGAAGACCTACATCTCGCGAGATTTCCCTTTACGTCAGTAACAATTCTTACCTGGATTCTTAGAATTTGACATTCTTTAAGCTTCTGCTATTGTTAAAGAATGTGAAGAAAACTATTAGGTGCTGTGATAGATTAGGTGCTATAATAGGGTTTCCATTATAGCTCAGTCGGTAAAGACTCTGCCTGCAGTGCAGGAGACTGGGGTTCGATCCCTGGGTTGGGAAGATTCCCTGGAGAAGGAAATGGCAACCCACTCCAGTATCCCTGCCTGGAAAATCTCATGGAAAGAGGAGCCTGATGGGCTGCAGTCCATGAGGTCGCAAAGAGTCGGGCACGGTTGAGTGACTAACACTTATTTACACTATGATAGATTGGAACTGAGAGTGAAAAATCTATTTCTGTCCTCCAAGACCTCACAGTCACAGGAAGGAAACAAGTACAAACAGATAATTATAGCCCCTGTAATCACCTAATGGTTGCAAGGGGTCATTGAGACACTTCGAAAGGGAAAATGGCCTTTACAGTGGCTTGGGAGTCAGGAGAATCCTTCACAGATGTGCTACTGTTACTGCTTCTATAGAAAACAGAAAGGGGAAATAAAACTATGGCTAGATAATGAATACGGAAAGGGGGATTCCTAGCTGAAGGACCGTAGCGCTCAAGTTGTGAGGCGCTCGAGCTGAAGGCGCTCGAGTTGTGAGAGATGAGTCCAAGAGAGTGAAACCAAGCAATGCAGTACAGGTGTGTGAGGACGCAAATGGGAAAATGATGAGACTTAGCAGGTGTGAAGGCATTGCAAAGGCTTTTGGATTTTAGACTTGATGGATGGGAATCTTGAGAGATTTTGAGCAGAAACGGAGGCATGATCAAGTTCAGAAGAAAATTCGTAGTATGAAAAATGGTTTAGGTTTACGAGACTGGATTAGGGAGACAGTTTTAATAGCCTGGTGAGTAAGGTATGAGGATCTAAGCTATGACAGAGCCATTAAAGATGAAAATGTGTCAAATGTAAAAGATAATTAGAAAGTAAAATTAATAGAACTTGATGGCTTTTTTAAAGTGAGCAGCAAAAGTCTGAAATGACTGTCTCATTTCAGATTTGAGCTACTAGAAGCAATAAATATGGTGCTAGGTACCTAGGTTTGAGCAGTAAGACAATACATTCTGTTTTCAACATACTGACTATATGTCCTAATTTTCTCCATGTCCTACAGTATAATCGATGCTTTTCCAAAGGACTTTAGTAATATTTTTAAATAATTCATTTTGTTTTGTGTAACTTTAACCTATCAGACATAATAGTTTCTGAAAACTTACTAAAAATGTAAGTTTCAAAAACTTAAATTTTTGAGCTGGGAAAAACATAATTTTTGAGCTGGAAAAAAGTGAAAGATTTTCATTTTATATGAAAAAGGGTCTAGGTACCCTAAAAAAGACTAAATACTCCCTTTAAGAAATGATACCAAGAATAAATGCATAAGATAATCCCTGGGGGAAATAGCTGACACATTTAATTAACATTTAAAAAGTTAAAGGTATAAATTCAATATTCCAAATTGTTTTAAGTTTTGTAACAATGAAATATTCAACTATGGTCTTTTTTCTTATTGAAAGCCAAAATGTCATTCCTAGTATTAAATTCAGTTTTATTTACTCAGGTCCAGTCTTTCTAAACAATTGGGTTTCCATATAATTTCTCATTTTTTTGTATTTCACATGAAATGTTTTAATGTTAATCCAGTTCTTATAAGGATTAAAATGTGGTAAGATTTCAGGTTTTAAGAACTTTAATTTTTTCTACGAAAGGCGTTAGCAAAAATGTTAAAATATTGTCTACCAGAATGAGCATTAAATTGTGCTTAATTTCCCAACATATGTTAACATATTTTGTCATTTTAATTTTTCAGTATCTTTCCATGAGAACACTTTTAATTGGGACTTTTAAAGATCTGTTTTTTAAAGACATTAAGAAAAAGTAAGAGTTGGACAAAGCTTTGTTCCTCTTTAATAATTTGTAAAATGCTATAACAGTAATAGGTTTAAGATGTTTAGCCATCAACCTAGCCTTAAGTTCACAAACTGCTTTTATTCTGATTACAACTATTTCCACTAGATAGTCTTTTTTATATCTATAAGCAATCTATATATTTTCATTCGATTTTCTGCTAAATGAAAAGAAGAGTTTCTTCAGGTAAGAACTGTATTTAGTACTACTCCCTTTGGAAGGGAACATACAGGCACAGTAACCATTGCTTCCTTGGGCACGAATCTTGAAAAGAATCCTAGATGTCCCTCTAGTGGTGGTCCTATGTTCCACAGAATTTGATGAGCCCTTGACAATGTCCATTTTATAGCAATATATTGGTGACAGCAATTCTGTTCATGTTTTTCAAATCAATCATCCTATGATGATAAAGTAAACAATCTAGATTTAAGAAGTGTAAGACAAACCACAACGTTATAAAATTTCAGCAGCATGAATACAAATTCCATTTCTCGAGAGTAGTCAATTTGAGGTCCTTTGTCTTCCAAATCCTAAGTATGTTTGAGTGGTTGTGGCTCAGTGTTCTCAGTTTAGTGAGCCTCCCTATGAGATGAGCAAAATGCTGTAGATCTTCTGGATGATAAATTTTTGAATATTTGTACAAAATTTGTAAAACTGGTTCCTGTAAATTTTCTACATGTTGCTTATTTTTAAGGCATGGGCAATCTGAAAAACATCATCATATATATCGTAATGAATACTGGAAAATGGCAGAAGATAATTAATTAATTTAAGACAATACAGTTTAAAATAATAAAAATAGAAAATACACACTGAACCTTTCATATATGCCAGATTTTATGCTAGGTAACCTCCTTCTATGCAATGTCTTATTTGAGCTTCATAATACTCTATGAGGGGCTTCCCTGGTGGCTCAGAGGGTAAAGCATCTGCCTACAATGTGGGAGACCCGGGTCTCCCTACAATGTTGGATCCCTGGGTCGGGAAGATCCCCTGGAGAAGGAAATGGCAACCCACTCCAGTACTCTTGCCTAGAAAATCCCATGGACTGAGAAGCTTGGTAGGCTACAGTCCATGGGGTCGCAAAGAGTTGGACATGACTGAGCGTATTTCTTAATGATTAGACAGCATTCATTCATCTAGTCATTGTGCTGGAGATACAGCAGTGAGCATAGACCAAGTTTCCTGCCCTTATTGAGCTTGTATTTTGGGTCTAGGAGGAGTAGGGGAGAATAGAGACATATACACATTTTAAAAATAAAAATATATGACAAAAATTAAGAGTAGGGAATAAGAATTTAGGGTAGAGGCACAACAGCTATTTTTTAAAGGGTAATCAGATTTAATATGGCACTTAGCAGAGATCCAGGATGGTGAAGGAGGGAGCCATGAAGCTCTCTAGAAAGGAGTTTTCAAGCAGAAAATTTGTCAAGTACAGTAGAACTTGTGGAAGGAGCCTACTTAAAATTTTCAGGGAACATATGCATCAAAAGTAATGTGGTTGTGGTGATGTTAGCAAAAGGAATAGTTGCAAGCAATATCAGAAAGAACTTTGGCTGTAAATTGTATGAAAGAGAAATCCATTAAAGGATTATGTGCAGAAGAATGACATGATAGGGCTTATGTTGTCAAAGAATCACTGTGACTACTGTATAAAGAATAGATCCTAAGGAGGCAAGGGCAGAAATAGGAAAGTGAGTTAGTAGTTTTATTAGGATGGCAGAGACAGTAAGAAGTGGTTGAGTTCTAGATCTATTTTGAAGCTAGAATCAACAAGATTTGTTGCATATTTAATATGGATATAAGAGTAAAAAAGAAGTGAAGGATGACTTCAAGAATTTTGACTTCTACAACTTAAAGAATTGAGATGCCATTTAGAAGAGATGAAGGAAGAATACAGAAGGATCAGGGGAACAATCAAGAGTTCACATGGGGGGGTTAAATTTTATATCCCTTCTAAACATCAAAATTGAAATCTTGAGTAGGCTATGTAATGGAGCTTAGGGTAGCAGTCCAAGTTGGCATATAGTTTGGGAGATGTCAGCCCCTAGATGGTATTTTAAACCATGAGACGGGATGTAGTTTCTAAGGAAGTGGGTATAGAAGAGAACTAAGTGTTGGAACATTTTTAACAATTATCAGTGTGGAAGATGATGGGGAATTAACAAAGAAGACAGAAAGAGCAGCTACTGAGGAGAAAACCAAGAGACTATAATGTCCTGGAAATTAAGTGGAAAAAAATCATGCCAAGAAGGAGGGAGTGATCAATTGAAGATAACTGTTCTAAGAAAGAGAAAGCGATCTGCTGTGTCAAAAGTAGCTGATGGATTAAGGAAGATCAGGACTTAAGAACTGATCACTGGAATTCACAATGTCAAATTACTGAAGATTTTGACAAGTTATGGTGGAGGGGACAAAATCTACCTGTATTAGTTTCAGAAGTGAATGAGAAGACAGACATGGAGGCAGATATATAAACAGTTCTTAATTTTTTTAAATTTGACTATAATGTAAAACAGAAATAGGAGAATAGCTCAAAGGGGATTCAAAGTCAAAAAGGCATTTTATTAAGATGCAAGAAATTACAGCATGTTTGTAAGCTGAAAGGAATGCTCTTATAGAGAAGTCAATGTTGATTAAAACTGGTACATTTGGAATCAATGAATAATATAATAACCACAAATTTCATGATTTCATTGCCAAACTTAATCCAAACTCTATTGCCAAATGTATTTTTACCTGAAAAAAAGCACTGTTGTGGCTGCAAGCAGAGCATATTCAGTATTAGCAATATTAAGCTCACTCATTATTCTACAGAAGCAATATGGTGTGATAATAAATTCTTCAGCAATACCTAAAAAGATTAATATCAAATGTATTTTCGTCAAAACATAGTGCTGACTCATATTGCCATTATCACATTTTCTCAAAGCTGTATAAGAAGAAAATGAAATCAACTTTCTGACCAATTTTTTGGTCTGACCAACTTTTTACATCCAAAACAATATTTGTATTACATGTGATATTACCAGTAAGCAAATAGAAGAACAGTCTTCATTGCAAAATGTTTCCATGGGATAAATAGCATTTCTATTACCACTCTGATTGTGATAATTCATTGAATGATCTAAATTATATAATAGCTTCATAGTATCTAAGTAAGTAAGTGTTAGTCGCAGTATCTAAGTAAGTAAGTGTTAGTCGCTCAGTTGTGCCTGACTCTTTGTACCTAAGTAAGTGGCACCCCACTCCAGTACTCCTGCCTGGAAAATCCCATGGATGGAGGAGCCTGGTGGGCTGCAGTCCATGGGGTTGCTATGAGTCAGACACAACTGAGCGACTTCACTTTCACTTTTCACTTTCAAGCTTTGGAGAAGGAAATGGCAACCCACTCCAGTATTCTTGCCTGGAGAATCCCAGGGACGGGGGAGCCTGTTGAGCTGCCATCTATGGGGTCACACAGAGTCGGACACGACTGAAGTGACTTAGCAGCAGCAAGTAAGTATTAGTTGCTCAGTCATGCCCGACTCTTTGAGACCCCATGGACTGCAGCCCATCAGACTCCTGTGTCCATGAGATTTTCCAGGCAAGGATACTGGAGTGGGTTGCCATTTCCTTCTCCAGGTGATCTTCCCAACCCAGGGTTCGAACCAAGGCTCCTGCACTACAGGCAGATTCTTTACCAACTGAGCCACAAGGGAAGCCCCTCATAGTACATAGTTAAGGGGAAAATATAAAGTCTGCTTTTTAAAAATCTTTATGCAGATAGTAATTTCAATAACTCTAATATCTGTTATACAGGAAACATTCCCAACAAATAATAGCTTTATAATTTCTATTACTGAAACATGAATCTAGAATAATAGTTCATACTTTATATAAAAACTATATAGAAGACCCTTCAAAATGTGTTTTCTGTGATGCTATAAAAAAATGACTTTCTTTAAAAAGGACAAAAGCTAAAACAAAGAATTGGTAAACTACAAACAGCTATTATTGACATACTTGTTTGTATATTAACTAGTAAAATTAAAATATAATAAAAAATAGTTCAATGTTAAACAATTTGTTGCTAAATTTAATAATAACTATTAAGATTGAGTTAGTTGGCCCTTTTTATTTTCAGAAGTTGATGAAAAACATTCTTTTTGACTGTAAATCTGGGCCACATGAAGGAATATCACTTCAGTGTTTGATCCCTTCTGTAATGCAGTCTGATCCTCGTTGGTCAGATTTTCAAATCCTTAATGAAAAGATCACATAATTGTTTGAAATAGATAATGAAAAGGTAATTTTCAAGTATAGAATTTAACATTTTTATATTATTTATGATATGAATCCTAACTGTCCCCTTAGAATAATCATGATTCCACATTTAATATTTTAGTGCACTTTCATCAGAACCAGATAATAAGTTCCAATGGCATACACAAACTAAACATAGTTGGTTTAGCCTTGAAGAATTTATTTTTGCAGAGAGTTATCTGTATATGTAAATAGATAGCTACATTTTGGCCGACAGTTGCTTGATTTTTTTTTTTTTTTTTTTGGTATGGTACAAGGAATTTTGTTTATCTAAAAACCAAAACAGTTTATTTCCAAAAATAAAATAAAACATACAACCAATCACAGTTTGTCTTAACTCTAAGTCTTTGAAGTCACTTGAATAATATTTTTAAATATTTATATTTTCATCCGCCTGATTGATTAAAGCAAACAAAGTCAATATGTTTTTGAATTTAGAGGCAGTTTTGGTAGAGAACTAGAAGGTTTTGTCTTCTTAAAATGTCACCTTCCTTTAAAACAAGGAACTTTTAAAAAATTACATATTAAATTACTTTAATTTTTTCCAAAGGCAGTGTGATACCTGGAAGTCCCTTGGTGAAATCCACTAAGCTCTGTATATGTAAGACTATCTATGAGAGTTGCAGAAAGATCAGTTCAGGATTTCCATATCCCTGCAGCTAACCAACAAAAAAAGAAATACAATTTATAATTTCTTTCTTTCAAATAACTTTAAATTTTAAACTTTTATGATTATGCTGTTATTTTCTAACATAATTAATTACAAATTATTTCTTGCCATTAATGAACACATACAAATCTTTCTGTTGCTTCTAAAAGAATTGTATATTTTTGATGAGCAGCCACAATGTGTTAATGAGCTGATGTTCCTCTTGAGTTAGTTCCATGTCCTCCTGAATCTGTAAGAAAATATGGGGGAAAACTATAACACATACTTATCAAACAAGATATCATCATTAAAGAAACAAGACATTTTATGAGTCTTGCCACTTTTCCAGATCTAGTGGTGTATGATACAAGCTTGTTGTTTACCCCTTTCTCTTCTGTTTTGATGTTAGAGCCGAAGCTATTCTTCTGCTTAAAGTTCTTTCGAAGTCCATTTGATTTGCATTGGATTTCTGTGAGCAAACCTGTGATATTACAAAATTCACATGATGAAATGTTTTAGGTACATCAAATACCATCATAAGATTGATGAAAATTGTCTTACATTGTAACACATGTGATCACAAACCAGTCTTTTCAAAAAGAACCTTTATTTTTTGGTAAGCCTATAGAACAGCAGTTAAACTTACTGTTTGCATTACTTCTTTTGTTTCCACAACAACTTGTCTACTTAAAACTACAGTCATCCTAGACATAAATTAAAATTAATTTTACATCTCAAAATTATAAATTTAGGCCTTTTTATGTTAGAGAAATTTCCTCATGATACCTTGGAAGCAACAGAATGTCAATTGAAGAGAAACTATTAATTTAAAATTCTGCTTTTTCTAGATGAATTATATAACTTGAGGTTAACTAAAATAAAAACTCAAGGGTTTCCAATTAGGAAGAAAATATGATTACTGCCAAAGTTAGACAAATAGAGTATAGAACAGAGTTTATATAAATAATTACCAAGATTGGTAACTGGTTGTTCTAATTTAGCAGTTGCTAGAGAAATAGCTTGAAAGTGAAAGTTGCTCAGTCGTATCAGACTCTTTGCAACCCCATGAACTATACAGTCCATGGAATTCTCCAGGCCAAAATACTGGAATGGGTAGCCTTTCCCTTCTCCAGGGGATCTTCCCAAACCAGGGATCCCCCGCTTAAATCTAGACAAATATATTATGTTCAAATATGCTCAAAATAACTTGAAGAGTATAAGTTCCCAGTAAGGTAATAAAAACTAAAACCCTTCTCAAAAAAAAAAAGAAAGTACACAATGGTACTTACATTCTCCTTACATTCTTACTGCCTTACACTTTTTAGTCTGCACTCTTGACATTTTGTCTGCATGTATATGTCCATTTCACGATGACCACCATTCTTGCAACTGTATACTGCATTCCTGCTGATGTTACATGGAAAAAAACCCTAGTAACAAAACAAGAGTTTTAAAAATTTTACTATAAGGTATTTTTTAGTTACTTGTTTTTAATCTTTATCATAAAGTAATTAAGTTAACTAAATTGTTTCAATAAAATGTTTTTCCCCTCAATAGAAAAGTTTAGTTTAATATACATTTATCAGGATAATTGTTTTAATCATCTCCTGTTTGATATATTTTAGTCCATGTTTATTCCTGTCAATAATCTATCTGGAAATTAAGCTAAATAACCCAAACACATTAAACCAATTCCCTATTTTTTATGGTTATATCATATAAAAGCATTTTAAAAACTGTATCTTAGAGAATATCATGATTCTGTGACACATCACTCAAGGTTGCCTAGAAGGAATGTATGCTCACGTAAAATAAAACTATAAGAAAAGCCTCTCTTTTCCTCTCCTCGCATTGCTACCTCAACTCAAAAAAGAAGAGATACTCTTCCAAACTTACCCTTCTTTACTTTTTTAGCACTTCTCCAGATGAGATAATGCTGCTAACTTATCTAGTCCAAGAATGTTGAATGAGGAGTTTTGTGTGTGTGTGTGTGTGTGTGTGTGTGTGTGTGTGTGAAGGACTGGGTGGAGATTCTACATTTTCCTAAATAATGCATAGCAATCTCTTTCCACTTCCTCTTTTATTTCCCATTCCTATGTAATAATCCCTGCTGTTGCTGCTAAGCTGCTAAGTCATTTCAGTCGTGTCCGACTCTGTGAGACCCCATAGACGGCAACCCACCAGGCTCCGCCATCCCTGGGATTCTCCAAGCAAGAACACTGGAGTGGGTTGCCATTTCCTTCTCCAATGCATGAAAGTGAAAAGTGAAAGTGAAGTTGCTCCAGTCGTGTCCAACTCTTCGACTCTTTGCAACCCCATGGACTGCAGCCTACCAGGCTCCTCTATCCATGGGATTTTCCAGGCAAGAATACTGGAGTGGGTTGCCATTGCCTTAGCAGTAAAGTTGATAAGACTAGTCAATATCCCTCTTAGTAGCCTGCCATATTCTTTCTGCAGACACAGTTGAGAGTGGGAGTTTCATGACTTAGATTCAGCAAAGGGACTAGAAAGCCCAGCTTAGGTTTCCAGAACTGTGCCTCATTCTTCAGTTTAGCTTTAACAGCTGTTGTTCTTCAATCTTCGTGGACTTGTAGTCCACCACACTCCTCTGTCTTTGGGATTTTTCAGGCAAGAACACTGAAGTGGGCTGCCGTTTCTTTCTCCAGGAGTCGTCCCTACCCAAGAGAACCCACATATCCTGCATTAGAAGGCGGATTCCTTCCCACTGAGCCACCAGAGAAGTCCCAGTTTTAATAACAAGGCCCTGCATTTTAAGATGAAGCAAATACTGGCCCAGCTATTCTTCTATTCATAAAGCTAGTACCTCTTTTCCCTTGGTCTTTGTTTGGCTATTCTTTACAGGAAGTGAGTGTAAGATTCCAACAATAAGACTTTATCTTGAACTAAGACGTTTACTCGGAGAAGGCAATGGCACCCCACTCCAGTACTCTCGCCTGTTAAATCCCATGGACGGAGGAGCCTGGTAGGCTGCAGTCCATGGGGTGGCTAAGAGTCGGGCACAACTGAGCGATTTCACTTTCACTCTTCACTTTCATGCATTGGAGAAGGAAACGGCAACCCACTCCAGTACTCTTGCCTGGAGAATCCCAGGGACGGGGAGCCTGGTGGGCTGCCATCTATGGGGTCGCACAGAGTCGGACACGACTGAAGCGACTTAGCAGCAGCAGCAGCAGCAGCAGCAGAAGACGTTTACTGCTGCTACTGCTGCTGCTGCTAAGTCGTTTCAGTCGTGTCCGACTCTGTGCGACCCCATAGATGGCAGCCCACCAGGCTCCCCCGTCCCTGGGATTCTCCAGGCAAGAGTACTGGAGTGGGTTGCCAGTGCAGTATTGATCTAATCATTTCTAGGTTTTGTGCCAATATTGCATTTGTGAATAAAAAATATAGAATGCTTCAAAACTTCATCAAAGACTATTTTACTCTTTGAAAATGCCATTGTCAGTGATAATCTTCACTTGCCGATCTCCTATTTGTTTTCAAGAAAAGCATTCCTAAAAATTAGACTTAGATAGAATCTTAGAAGTCATTTAATTGAAATTTCCTCCTATTTCAAGAATTATACCAGCCACATGAGAAAATGTAATAGTTAACATTCAGAACTTTTTAGAAGACATTTTTGAATTCTAACATCAGATTCACCTAGGAACATGGAAACTTTCTGTCACATAAATATTTGAAGTTTATATTTAATTGTTAATTCAGTTCAGTTCAGTCGCTCAGTCGTGTCCGACTCTTCACGACCCCATGAATCGCAGCACGGCAGGCCTCCCTGTCCATCACCAACTCCCGGAGTTCACTCAGACTCATGTCCATCGAGTCAGTGATGCCATCCAGCCATCTCATCCTCTGTCGTCCCCTTCTCCTCCTGCCCCCAATCCCTCCCAGCATCAGAGTCTTTTCCAATGAGTCAACTCTCCGCATGAGGTGGCCAAAGTACTGGAGTTTCAGCCTCAGCATCATTCCCTCCAAAGAAATTCCAGGGCTGATCTCCTTCAGAATGGACTGGTTGGATCTCCTTGCAGTCCAAGGGACTCTCAAGAGTCTTCTCCAACACCACAGTTCAAAAGCATCAATTCTTCAGTGCTCAGCCTTCTTCACAGTCCAACTCTCACATCCATACATGACCATAGGAAAAACCATAGCCTTGACTAGACGAACCTTTGTTGGCAAAGTAATGTCTCTGCTTTTGAATATGCTATCTAGGTTGGTCATAACTTTCCTTCCAAGGAGTAAGCGTCTTTTAATTTCATGGCTGCAGTCACCATCTGCAGTGATTTTGGAGCCCCAAAAAATAAAGTCTGACATCGTTTCCACTGTTTCCCCATCTATTTCCTATGAAGTGATGGGACCAGATGCCATAATCTTCGTTTTCTGAATGTTGAGCTTTAAGCCAACTTTTTCACTCTCCACTTTCACTTTCATCAAGAGGCTTTTGAGTTCCTCTTCACTTTCTGCCATAAGGGTGGTGTCATCTGCATATCTGAGGTGATTGATATTTCTCCCGGCAATCTTGATTCCAGCTTGTGCTTCTTCCAGCCCAGCATTTCTCATGATGTACTCTGCATATAAGTTAAATAAGCAGGGTGATAATATACAGCCTTGACGTACTCCTTTTCCTATTTGGAACCAGTCTGTTGTTCCATGTCCAGTTCTAACTGTTGCTTCCTGACCTGCATACAGATTTCTCAAAAGGCAGATCAGGTGGTCTGGTATTCCCATCTCTTTCAGAATTTTCCACAGTTTATTGTGATCCACACAGTCAAAGGCTTTGGCATAGTCAATAAAGCAGAAATAGATGTTTTTCTCAAACTCTCTTGCTTTTTCCATGATCCAGCAGATGTTGGCAATTTGATCTCGGGTTCCTCTGCCTTTTCTAAAACCAGCTTGAACATCAGGAAGTTCATGGTTCACATATTGCTAAAGCCTGGCTTGGAGAATTTTGAGCATTACTTTACTAGCGTGTGAGATGAGTGCAATTGTGTGGTAGTTTGAGCATTCTTTGGCATTGGCTTTCTTTGAGATTGGAATGAAAACTGACCTTTTCCAGTCCTGTGGCCACCGCTCAGTTTTCCAAATTTGCTGGCATATTGAGTGCAACACTTTCACAGCATCATCTTTCAGGATTTGGAATAGCTCAACTGGAATTCCATCACCTCCACTAGCTTTGTTCGTAGTGATGCTTTCTAAGGCCCACTTGACTTCACATTCCAGGATGTCTGGCTCTAGGTCAGTGATCACACCATCGTGATTATCTGGGTCATGAAGATCTTTTTTGTACAGTTCTTCTGTGTATTCTTGCCATCTCTTCTTAATATCTTCTGCTTCTGTTAGGTCCATACCATTTCTGTCCTTTATCGAGCCCATCTTTGCATGAAATGTTCCCTTGGTATCTCTAATTTTCTTGAAGAGATCTCTAGTCTTTCCCATTCTGTTGTTTTCCTCTATTTCTTTCCATTGATCGCTGAGGAAGGCTTTCTTATCTCTTCTTGCTATTCTTTGGAACTCTGCATTCAGATGCTTATATCTTTCCTTTTCTCCTTTGCTTTTCACTCACAGCTATTTGTAAGGCCTCCCCAGACAGCCATTTTGCTTTTTTGCATTTCTTTTCCATGGGGATGGTCTTGATCCCTGTCTCCTGTACAAAGTCACGAACCTCCGTCCATAGTTCATCAGGCACTCTATCTATCAGATCTAGTCCCTTAAATCTATTTCCACTTTCACTGTATAATCATAAGGGATTTGATTTAGGTCATATCTGAATGGTCTAGTGGTTTTCCCTACTTTCTTCAATTTAAGTCTGAATTTGGCAATAAGGAGCTCATGATCTGAGCCACAGTCAGCTCCTAGTCTTGTTTTTGTTGACTGTATAGAGCTTCTCCATCTTTGGCTGCAAAGAATAGAATCAATCTGATTTTGGTGTTGACCATCTGGTGATGTCCATGTGTAGAGTCTTCTCTTGCGTTGTTGGAAGAGGGTGTTTGCTATGACCAGTGCATTTTCTTGGCAAAACTCTATTAGTCTTTGCCCTGCTTCATTCCGTATTCCAAGGCCAAATTTGCCTGTTACTCCAGATGTTTCTTGACTTCCTACTTTTGTATTCCAGTCCCCTATAATGAAAAGGACATCTTTTGGGCGTGTTAGTTCTAAAAGGTCCCATAGGTCTTCATAGAACCGTTCAACTTCAGCTTCTTCAGCGTTACTGGTTGGGGCATAGACTTGGATTACTGTGATATTGAATGGTTTGCCTTGGAAATGAACAGAGGTCATTCTGTCGTTTTTGAGATTGCATCCAAGTACTGCATTACAGACTCTTTTGTTGACTATGATGGCTACTCCATTTCTTTTAAGGGATTCCTGGCCTCAGTAGTAGATATAATGGTCATCTAAGTTAAATTCACCCTTTCCAGTCCATTTAAGTTCGCTGATTCCTAAAATGTCGACACTCACTCTTGCCATCTCCTGTTTGACCACTTCCAATACTTTGGCCACTTCATGCTAAGAGCTGACTCATTGGAAAAGACTCTGATGCTGGGAGGGATTGGGGGCAGGAGGAGAAGGGGACGACAGAGGATGAGATGGCTGGATGGCATCACTGACTTGATGGATGTGAGTCTGAGTGAACTCCGGGAGTTGGTGATGGACAGGGAACCTGGCGTGCTGCGATTCATGGGGTCGCAAAGAGCCGGACATGACTGAGTGACTGAACTGAACTGAACTGAATTTGCCTTGATTCATGGACCTAACATTCCAGGTTCCTATGCAATATTGCTCTTTACAGCATCGGACCTTGCTTCTATCACCAGTCACATCCACAAATGGGTATTGTTTTTGCTTTGACTCCATCCCTTCATTCTTTCTGGAGTTATTTCTCCACTGATCTCCAGTAGCATATTGGGCACCTACTGACCTAGGGGGTTCCTTTTTCAGTATCCTATCATTTTGCCTTTTCATACTGTTCATGGGGTTCTCAAGGCAAGAATACTGAAGTGGTTTGCCATTCCCTTCTGCAGTGGACCACATTCTGTCAGACCTCTCCACCATGACCTGCCGATCTTGGGTTGCCTCATGGGCATGGCTTAGTTTCATTGAGTTAGACAAGGCTGTGGTCCTAGTCTGATTACATTGACTAGTTTTCTGTGATTATGTTTTCAGTGTGTCTGCCCTCTGATGCCCTCTCGCAACACCTACCGTCTTACTTGGGTTTCTCTTACCTTGGACGTGGAGTATCTCTTCACAGCTGCTCCAGCAAAGCATAGCCACTGCTCCTTACCTTGGACGATGGGTATCTCCTCTCCGCCGCCCCTCCTGACCTTGAACGTGGAGTAGCTCCTCTCGGCCCTCCTGCACCCACGCAGCCACTGCTTCTTGGATGTGGGGTTGCTCCTCTTGGCCACCGCCCCTGACCTCGGACGTGGGGTAACTCCTCTCGGCTGCCCTGTGCCGTCACAGCCTGGCACTCATGGCCACCGCCCCTCCTGACCTCAGACAGCGGGTAGCTCCTCTTGGCTGCTCCTGCCAAGGAAACAGAATATTACTCAGTCATTAAAAAGAATACATTTGAATCAGTTCTAATGAGGTGGATGAAACTGGAGCCTATTATACAGAGTGAGGTAAGCCAGAAAGAAAAACACCAATACAGTATACTAACACAAATATATGGAATTTAGAAAGAAGTTAACGATAACCCTGGATGCGAGACAGCAAAAGAGACACAGATGTACTGAACAGTCTCTTGGACTCTGTGGGAGAGATTGAGGGTGGGATGATATGGGAGAATGGCATTGAAACATGTAAAATATCACATGTGAAACGAATTGCCAGTCCAGGTTTGATGCATGATACAGGGTGCTCAGGGCTGGTGCACTGGGATGACCCAGATGGATGGGATGGGGAAGGAAGTGGCAGGGGGGTTCAGGATGGGGAACACGTGTACACTCATGGCGGATTCAAGTCAATGTATGACAAAACCAATACAATATTGTAAAGTAAAATAAATAAATTAATTTTTTAAAAAAACCTCTGGTTAACCATAATTCCCACAAAAAATGTTTTATTAACTATCATACCGTAGTTTTTTGTCACATACCATAGTGCTGCACTGGTTCAGCCAGAGAATACCCATTAGATGCAGTGACATAAAAACTGGCCATTCTCTGACCAATTTTCATTTTTTCACTAGTAAATGCTAACATAGTAAAGGAAACAAAAATTTTGTAGACTTTTTGAAAGTATGATTATCAAATCAGTATGATTTGATAGAAGTATAATACTGGTTTTGAAAATTAAAGAATTTAGCATACATTATACATGATACATTTATATTTACTCTTTAACTGGAAGAATATTGATTTTTAATATCTCCATGTATCAAATTATTTAATTCTTAAAATTTCTTATTGCTCAGCTCTTTAAAATAATTTAAATCTTGGTAATAATCATTATAGCTCTTGTAAAGGTACCAAGCTTTAGAGTTAGACTTCATACACTGACCCATACATATGGTTCATTTTTACACCTCTCTGAACCTTAATTTCTTCATTGAGAAATAGTGAAATATGCCTAGCAAAGTTTTTGGAGAGTTTAATTAGTGTGTTTAAAATCCAGCACAGTTCTTGACTTAGTAACTGAGTCCTATTATTATTATTCTAACAGTTTCAGTAGATCTCAGTATTTTAAATTTAGATGACTTAGAAAGAAAAAGTACATTCTTTCATGAAGAAAATTAAAGAGTAGGAAAAGAATGGCTTTCATAGCACTTTATTTAATCTTCTAAGTCCTTTGTTAATATTTTTCATAGTACTATGATACACTAAACATTAAAATATTAATTTTGGTTCTATTTGACTAATGAAAATAATTTTTTATTATTGAAAAGACAAGTGTTTTATTTTTAATAGTAAAGACTAAAAATCATAAGCTGTTATAAGAAAAAATTATTCAAAATTTAAGACTATCCCTTATGGAAAAAGCTATTTTTGTTATTTCCTAGGAAGGAACTCCAAAAACAATGCATCTTTGAATAGACTTACACAGGAAATCACAGTTAAAGAAACTGGAAATTATTGAAAGAAAATAAAGGTCTCTAGAGTCCATGATATTTTATAGGTTTTATAGATTTTTATAGGTTTATCCTATCTATTAGAAGGTAAAGACTGTTTTCACCTTTTAAAAGAACCAAAAAAGAAGAAAATGGGTTTTAAATCATACCAAAATACATACATGATAAACTTCTGAGGTAGCTTCTGAGATTATGTTGAAATTTGTTTTACTTAGATTTAGTTCTTATATGATAGTGTCATTGCTAAGGTTTCTACTTTCATGAAAATGCTTAAAATAGTAATATCTCTAGAATTTGTCTTCTGTAATATTTAATAGGCTCTAGGTTCCTTTTGGGGGGCTAAAAAATCACTGCAGATGATGACTGCAGCCATGAAATTAAAAGACACTTACCCTTTGGAAGGAAAGTTATGACAAACCTAGACAGCATATTAAAAAGCAGAAATATTACTTTGCCAACAAAGGTCCGTCTAGTCAAGGCTATGGTTTTTCCAGTGGTCATGTATGGATGTGAGAGTTGGACTGTGAAGAAGGCTGAGCACTGAAGAATTGATGCTTTTGAACTGTGGTGTTGGAGAAGACTCTTGAGAGTCCCTTGGACTGCAAGGAGATCCAACCAGTCCATTCTGAAGGAGATCAGTCCTGGGTGTTCATTGGAAGGACTGATGCTGAGGCTGAAACTCTAATACTTTGGCCACCTCATTGGAAGAGTTGACTCATTTGAAAAGACCCTGATGCTGGGAGGGATTGGGGGCAGGAGGAGAAGGGGACAACAGAGGATGAGATGGCTGGATGGAATCACCGACTCGATGCATATGACTTTGAGTCAACACTGGGAGTTGGTGATGGACAGGGAGGACTGGCGTGCTGCTATTCATGGGGTCACAAAGAATAGGACATGACTGAGCGACTGAACTGAACTGAACTGAGGTTCCTTTAAAAGTACTTGAATCTCCCACTCTGATAGCATAGTAGCAGTCCCCTGGAGAAGGAAATGACATCCCACTCCAGTATTCTTACCTGGAGAATTCCATGGACAGAGGAGCCTGGCAGGCTACAGTCCATGACTGAGTGACTGAGTACAGAAGAGGAAGTACTGAATGGAACAGGTGATGCAAAAGTGATGCCCCCAAATAATTGCATTTTCTTTTTTTATTTTATTTATTTACTTGTTTATTTTCTATTTTTTGGCTGTGTTGGGTCTTCATTGCTGCATGGGCCTTTTTCTAGTTGCAGCAAGAGAGGGCTACGCTCTAGTTGCACTGCACAGGCTTCTCATTGGGCTTCCCTCATAGCTCAGTTGGTAAAGAATCCGCCTGCCATGCAGGAGACCCCAGTTCTATGCCTAGGTCAGGAAGATCCCCTGAAGAAAGGATAGGCTACCTGCTCCAGTTTTCTTGGGCTTCCCTTGTGGCTCAGCTGGTAAAGAATCCAACCGCAATATGGGAGACCTGGGTTCAATCCCTGTGTTGGGAAAAACCCCTGGAGAAAGGAAAGGCTACCCATTCCACTAGGGGTTGCAAAGAGTCGGACACAAATGAGGTACTTTCGCCACCATCTCTTGTTGCTGAACACAGACTCTAGGGCACGCAGGCTTCAACAGTGGCAGCACACAGGCTCAGGAGTTGTGGTTACCAGGCTCTACAGCACAGGCTCAATAGTTGTGGCACATGAGCCTAGTCTCTCCTCGGCATGTGGATCTTCCAGGATCAGGGATCAAACCCATGTATCCTGCATTGGCAGACAGATTCTCTACCACTGAGTCACCAAGGAAGCCCAAGTGCACTTTCAATATGAAGTTTTCCTTGAAAAGTAAGAACTAAAATCAGTAAGATCAGTCATTATTACCACAGGTTTATTGGCTCTCCATATAAAAAGGATTCTAAATACCATTAGTTTAATTTGTGTCACAGTTTTTAGCAATAATCCTGTTTAGTTCTTTCCAAACTTCTCTTTGAGTCTAAATTCCATATTAGAAAATTCCAAATGAATATGAAAACTTAAAGTTGTTAACCTTCTTTTTAAATTATTGCTTTCAGCATTAGGCTTCAGAGAACATTAAATATCTGAAAATTAAAAAACATTTGGTACTTTGCCGGGAGCCAGCACGGGAGTCCCCACCCATAACAAGGTATGTGGGAGTTCTGGTGGGTAAGGCGAGCCAGAACTCGAGGGGTGCCCCTCTGGGCCTGCCTGAGCGTCTACCCCAAAACCACAGTCTGCCTACTTTACTGCTTTGTGCTCTCACCTACACCTCTGACTTTACGGGGGCTTTCCCCCACCACCATCTCTCTCTCTGAAAAAGAGATAACTTACAGCTCCAGTTAATAAAGTTCCTGGGCGTGACAAGAGTGTTTTAGTTCACAAACCCCTCAGATGGCTCTCTAACTTGCCTGACAGGTTTACCCGGACTCCTACAGCTATGCATATGATTGTTTAGTCTCCCAGCAGGGAGAGGCATGGGGAGCTTAAGATATTCATGTAGTATAGAGCCTCTTGGAGAGTTAGAAATTGTCAGAATAGAACTAGTAGAAGATTTCATTGCTGAGCCAATGCTTGCTGTCAAGTTTCCACATCCCCTGTATTGTATCCTTGGAAGTGTATTAATTAATATAGTTGGTATGTAGAAAAAATAAGTAGTGGCCTTGGTATTAACAACTTTAGCCCCTTAAGGTAATAAATTCTTTCCTTTGTTGTAAACCCACTGCACCTTTGCCCTATAGGAATGCAACTTTATCTAACATCTTCGGAGGATGGCGCCAAACTTTA
The DNA here is from genome assembly GCF_019923935.1 of Bubalus bubalis. NCBI lineage: Eukaryota > Metazoa > Chordata > Mammalia > Artiodactyla > Bovidae > Bubalus > Bubalus bubalis. Next base: position 28,672,064 of record NC_059162.1, read on the forward strand.
AAATAATTACTCTTAGAGAAAATAAGTCTTATGGTTGACAAACCTTTGTCAGAGTCATAAAATGTTAACAGGCCTTCTGGCCAGAAGATGATGTAAATCACCTAAACCATTTGTATACGATAAGTTTGCAGAAAAGAAACCCTGGTTTCGATAAGGATCAAAGACTGCTGACTTTGCATGATTTCACACCCCCTATTTTCTGGGCTCCGAAATCACTACAGATGGTGACTGCAGCCATGAAATTAAAAGACGCTTACTCCTTGGAAGGAAAGTTATGACCAACCTAGATAGCATATTCAAAAGCAGAGACATTACTTTGCCAACAAAGGTTCGTCTAGTCAAGGCTATGGTTTTTCCAGTGGTCATGTATGGATGTGAGAGTTGGACTGTGAAGAAGGCTGAGTGCCAAAGAATTGATGCTTTTAAACTGTGGTGTTGGAGAAGACTCTTGAGAGTCCCTTGGACTGCAAGGAGATCCAACCAGTCCGTTCTGAAGGCGATCAGCCCTGGGATTTCTTTGGAAGGAATGACGTTAAAGCTGAAACTCCAGTACTTTGGCTACCTCATGTGAAGAGATGACTCACTGGAAAAGACTCTGATGCTGGGAGGGATTGGGGGCAGGAGGAGAAGGGGACGACAGAGGATGAGATGGCTGGATGGCATCACTGACTCGATGGACATGAGTCTCAGTGAACTCTGGGAGTTGGGGATGGACAGGGAGGCCTGGCGTGCTGCAATTCATGGGGTCGCAAAGAGTCGGACACGACTGAGTGAGTGATCTGATCTGATTATCCTCTGTGTGCAACTTAGGGTATAAAAGCCCCTGTTGAAAATAAAGCTACGGGCCTTGCTCACCGAAGCTTGGTCTCCCCATGTCGTTCTTTCTCTCACCTTCTGGCTGAATTCCCATCTGGAGCATGGAGGCTCGTCCAGCCTACTAATTTTGCCTGGGCTTCTAAGATGTCTCCTCTCCTTCGGGAGAACAGGAGGATGCCTGCAGCCTACGTAGGTGACGCAAACTCCTTGTCTTGGAGTTTTATTGGTTTTCCACATAAACCAAGTTATTCAGCCTCTTTTCTCCACTGAATTTTCTCACTGAGCTATCCCTATTTAACCACTGTTTATATCTCTAATTAATACTTAATTAAGCTATTGTGATTCTAAATCGCCGGAGAAGGCAATGGCACCCCACTCCAGTACTCTTGCCTGGAAAATCCCACGGACGGAGGAGCCTGGTAGGCTCCAGTCCCTGGGGTCGCTAAGAGTCAGGCATGATTGAGCGCCTTCACTTTCACTTTTCACTTTCATGCATTGGAGAAGGAAATGGCAACCCACTCCCGTATTCTTGCCTGGAGAATCCCAGGGACAGAGAAGCCTGGTGGGCTGCCATCTATGGGGTCACACAGAGTCGGACATGACTGAAGTGACTTAGCAGCAGCAGCAGCATTCTAAATTGCTGATGCCGTCATCCTGAGGGAATCCCTGGATCCAACCAGGGCTGGACCCCAGCAGTACTCCTTTTCTAGCTGAGCAAAATTTCATTTAAGAAATGATATAGAATAAATCAGAGATAGCACATTAAAACAGACTGGTAATATCCTGGCAAATTCACACATAAGTATCTTACAGCAATGCCACTGTCAGGTTTCAAATCACAAATAGCAATGTTCTCAAACTAAGTCCTTCCAATACTGATAAATAAATGCCCTCAAACATTCTCTAAAGCAGAAATGTTTTATCAGTTTATGGAATACAGGTGTACCTCAGCAATATTGCAGGACTGATTCCAGACCCTTGAAATTAAGCAGATATCACAATAACGCAAGTCACATACATTTTTTAATGTCCTAGTGCATATTATGACACCCCAATCCAGTACTCTTGCCTGGAAAATCCCATGGACAGAGGAGCCTGGTAGGCTGCAGTCCATGGGGTCGAGAAGAGTCGGACACGACTGAGCGACTTCACTTTCTCTTTTCACTTTCATGCATTGGAGAAGGAAATGGCAACCCACTCCAGTGTTCTTGCCTGGAGAATCCCAGGGACAGAGGAGCCTGGTGGGCTGCTGTCTATGGGGTCGCACAGAGTCAGACATGACTGAAGCACCTTAGCATAGCATAGCATGAAGTTACGCACATTGACTGACTCTTCCTTTCAAGAGCAATTTCTCTGTAGCATGCCCTGCTGTTTCATAGCAGTTTACACATAGTCGAACTTCTTTCAAAAGTGGAATCAATCTTTCAAGCCTTGCCAGTGCTTTATCAACAAGGTTTACTTAATATTCTAAATCCTTTGTTGTCATTTCAACAACCTTCATAGCATCTTCACCAGGGGTGGCTTCCATCTCAAGAAACCACTTTCTTTGCTCTTCCATAAGAGGCAACTCTTCATCCATTCATGTTTTATCATGAAATTGCAGCAATTCAGTCATCTTCATGCTTGACTTCTAATTCTAGTTCTCTTGCTATTTCCATAACAATAGCAGTTCCTTCCTCTATTGAAGTTTTGAACCTCTCAAAGTCACTCATAGGGTTGGGATCAAATTCCTGTTAATGTTGATATTTTGACCCATGACTCATGAATGTTCTCAATGGCATCTAAAAAGGTGAATCCCCATCAGAAGATTTTCAAGTTACTTGGCTTAGATCCATCAGAGTAATCACCATCTGTGGAAGCTATAGACTTATAAAATGTATTTCTTAAATAATAAGATTTGAAAGTTAAAGTCATGGGCTGCAGAATGGATGTTGTACTAGCAGGCATAAAAAGAACATTAAACTGACTGTACAGCTCCCTTAGAACTCTTGAGTGACCAGGTACATTGTCAATAACCAATAATGTTTTGATTCTTTACTTCTGAGCAGTAAATTTCAACAATACATTTAAAATATACAGTATACCATGTTGTAAACCATGAAAATTCTTAAAGAGATAGGAATACCAGACCACTTTAACTGTCTCCTGAGAAACCTATATGCAGGTCAAGAAGCAACAGTTAGAACCAGACATGGAACAACAGACTGCTTCCAAGTTGGGAAAAGAGTACAAAAAGGCTGTATATTGACACACTGCTTATTTAACCTATATGCAGAGTACGTCATGCAAAATGCAGAGCTGGATGAATCACAAGCTGGAGTCAAGATTGCCAGGAGAGGCTGCTCTGGTGATCCAGTGGTTAAGAATCCACCTGCCAATGCAGGCACATGGGTTTGATCCCTGCTCTGGGAAGATTCCACATGCTGCTGAGCAACTAACTCATGGGCCACAACTATTAAGTTTGTGCTCTAGAGCCCAGGAGCCCCAACTACTGAGCCCATACCCTGCAACTACTGAAGCCCATGCTCCACAACGAGAGAAGCCACCACAATGAGAAGTCATGCACTGCAACTAGAGAGTAGCCCTTCCTTGCCACAACTAGAGAAAAGCCAGTGCAGCAATGAAGAACAAGCACAGCCATAAATAAATAATAAAATATCTATTAAAAAATTAAGATATCTAAAAAAAAAGATTGCTGGGAGAAATATCAACAAAAAAAGATTGCTGTGGTATTATCATCAGATAAGCAGATGATACCACAATAATGGCAGAAAGTGAAGAGGAATTTTTCATACTGTTCCTCATCCAACCATCTCATCCTCTGTTGTCCCCTTCTCCTCCTGCCCTCAATCTTTCCCAGCATCAGGATCTGTTCCCAATGAGTCAGCTCTTCGCATCAGGTGGCCAAAGTACTGGAGTTTCAGCTTCAACATCAGTCCTTCCAATGAACACCCAGGACTGATCTCCTTTAGGATGGACTCGTTGGATGTCCTTGCAGTCCAAGGGACTCTCAAAAGTCTTCTCCAACACCACAGTTCAAAAGCATCAATTCTTCGGCACTCAGCTTTCTTTATAGTCCAACTCTCACATCCATACATGACCACTGGAAAAACCATAGCCTTAACTAGACGGACCTTTGTTGGCAAAGTAATGTCTCTGCTTTTTAATATGCTGTCTAGGTTGGTCATAACTTTCCTTCCAAGGAGTAAGCATCTTTTAATTTCATGGCTGCAATCATCATCTGCAGTGATTTTGGAGCCCCAAAAAATAAAGTCAGCCACTGTTTCCACTGTTTCCCCATCTATTTCCCATGAAGTGATGGGACCAGATGCCATGATCTTCGTTTTCTGAATGTTGAGCTTTAAGCCAACTTTTTCCACTCTCCTCTTTCACTTTCATCAAGAGGCTCTTTAGTTCCTCTTCACTTTCTGCCATAAGGGTAGTGTCATCTGCATGTCTGAGGTTATTGATATTTCTCCTGGCAATCTTGATTCCAGCTTGTGCTTCCTCCAGCCCAGCGTTTCTCATGATGTACTCTGCATATAAGTTAATTAAGCAGGATGACACTATACAGCCTTGACGTACTCCTTTTCCTATTTGGAACCAGTCTGCTGTTCCATGTCCAGTTCTAACTGTTGCTTCCTGACCTGCATACAGATTTCTCAAGAGGCAGATCAGGTGGTCTGGTATTCCCATCTCTTTAAGAATTTTCCACAGTTTATTGTGATCCACACAGTCAAAGGCTTTTGGGCATAGTCAATAAAGCAGAAATAGATGTTTTTCTGGAACTCTTATGCTTTTTCAATGATCCAGCGGATGTTGGCAATTTGATCTCTGGTTCCTCTGTCTTTTTTAAAACCAGCTTGAACATCTGGGAGTTCACAGTTCACGAATTGCTGAAGCCTGGCTTGGAGAATTTTAAGCATTATTTTGCTAGCATGTGAGATTAGTACAATTGTGCAGTAGTTTGAGCATTCTTTGGCATTGCCTTTCTCTGGGAGTGGAATGAAAAGTGACCTTTTCCAGCCCTGTGGCCACTGCTGAGCTTTCCAAAGGACATGGGTTTGGGTGGACTCTGGAAGTTGGTGATGGACAGGGAGGCCTGGCATGCTGCGGTTCATGGGGTCGCAAAGAGTCAGACACTACTAAGTGACTGAACTGAACTGAACTGAACTGAACTGAAGAGAAACTAAAGAGCCTCTTGATGAAAGTGAAACAGGAGAGTGAAAAAGCTGGCTTAAAACTCTACATTCAAAAACTAAGATCATGGCATCCAGTCCCACCACTTCATGGCAAATAGAAGGTGAAAAAGTGGAAACAGTGACAGCTTTTATTTTCTTGGGCTCCAAAATCACTGCAGCCATGAAATTAAAAGATGCTTGCTCCTTGGAACGAATGCTATGGCAAATCTGACAGTGTATTAAAAAATAGAGACATCACTTTCCTGACAAAGGTCTGTATAGTCAAAACTATGATCTTTCCAGTAGTCATGTACAGATGTGAGAGTTGGACCATAAACAATGCTGAGCGCCAAAGAATTGATGCTTTCAAACTGTGGTGCTGGAGAAGATTCTTGAGAGTCCCTCGGACAGCAAGGAGATCAAACCAATCAATCCTGAAGGAAATCGACTCTGAATATTCATTGGCAGGACTGATGCTGAAGCTGAAACTCCAATACTTCGGCCACCTGATCCAAAGAACTGAGTCATTGGAAAACATCCTGATGCTGGGAAAGATTGAGGGCAAAAGGAGAAAGGGACGAAAGAGAATGAGATGGTTGTATAGCATCACTGACTCTATCATGAGTTTGAGCAAACTCATGGACATGGACATGAATTTGAGCAAACTCTGGCAGATAGTGAAGGACAAGGAAGCCTGGCGTGCTGCAGTCCATGGGGTTGCAAAGAATCGGACACATCTTAGTAACTAAAAAACAACCACCTTCATTTATTATTTGGGTACAACTCTGGATAACTTGCTACAGTGTCTTCATCAGCACTTGCTGCTTCGCCTTGCACTTTTATGTTATAGAGATGGCTTCATTCCTTAAACATCATGAAACTACCTCTGCTAGCTTTGAACTTTTCTTCTGCAGCTTCCTCATCACTCTCAGCCTTTGTAGAATTGAAGAGAGTTATGACATTGCTGTGGATTAGGCTTCAGCTTAAAGGAATGTTGTGGCTGGTTTAATCTTCCATCCAGACCACTAAAACTTTCTCCATATCAGCAATATCACTTTATCATTTGTGTGTTCACTAGAGAAGCAGCTCTAATTTTCTACAAGAACTTTTCCTTTGCATTCACAACCGTTGGCACGTGAGGCCTAATTTTTGACCTATCTCAGCTTTCAGCATACCTTCTTCCTCACTATGTTTAATCATTTCTAACTTTTGATTTAAAGTGAGAGTCATGAGACTCTTCCTTTTATTTGAGCACTTAGAAGTCATCATAGGGTTACTCAGTGACCTAATTTCAATATAGTCTGAAAGAATCCGGAGGCCCAAGGAGAGGCAGAGAGATGGGAACCAGCAAGTCAGTGGAACCGTCAGAACACATACAATATTTTGTTCGCATTTTATATGAGTATGGGTTGGTTCATGGTACCCCAAAACAATTACAATAATAACATCAGAAATCAATGATCCAGGTCACTATAACAAATACAATAATAATGGAAAAGTTTGAAATATTACTAGAATTACCAAAATGTGACACAGAGACACAAACTGAGCTAACTGCTGTTGGAAAAAAATGATGCCAATAGATTTGCTCAATGTAGGGTTGCCACAAAACTTCAATTTGTAAAAAACTCAGTATCTACAAAGTGTAACAAAGCAAAGTGCAATGAAATGAGGTATGCTTGTAGTTATATTTCAGAGCATATATGGGACATAAATATGCCTTTTAAAAATAGGAAATATTTATCTCTTTTTGATGTTCATAGTAATAGTTGCATTATTTTCTACATAAAATGTTCACTAATTAAATTTTTCTTCAGATTTTTAATGTTTAATAGAAATATTTTATTTATTAAGTTTATTTATTTTAATAGGAGATAATTGCTTTGCAATACTGTGTTGGTTTCTGTGTTGTGTTCTGTGTTGTGTCACATACAATACCGTGTTGTGTATGTTGCCATACATCAACAGAACTCAGCCATGGGTATACATATGTCCCCTCCCTCTTTAACTAACAGAAGTATCAATATAACAGTATGTATTCATGGAAAAACAAAATTTTCAGAAACAATAAGCTTATAAAATTAGTTTAAAAACACTTAGGTAAATTATTAACAACATAGAGAGAGGTGTGTAATTAAAAACTTGCTATCCTATTGAAACAAAGAGAAAAGTTACAATGGGCTTGGAATGATTCTGTTTCATTATCTTTCCTAGTAAATATTTATTTTAAAAGAAAATAACTTAGTTAAGAGAGGAGATTTTATCAAGAGGACCAATTTTGCCCTGGGCAAAGTCTGTTTTTTAGTTTAACAAATACAACTTTACAAAAAACTGTATTTTTCACAGATTATGATAGCTATTTTACTGCTAAGTCACTTCAGTCGTTTCTGACTCTGTGCGACTCCATCCATAGACGGAAGCCCACCAGGCTCCCCCATCCCTGGGATTCTCCAGGCAAGAACACTGGAGTGGGTTGCCATTGCCTTCTCCAGTGCATGAAAGTAAAAAGTGAAAGGGAAGTCACTCAGTCGTGTCCGACTCTTAGTGACCCCATGGACTGCAGCCTACCAGGCTCCTCCGTCCATGGGATTTTCCAGGCAAGAGTACTGGAGTGGGGTGCCATTGCCAAAAACCTTAATTGAATAAATGAATTTGCATCTCCTCTGCTTTAGCCATAAACTGATCTTAGTAAATCTTCATATGTCTAAAATCTTAACAGGAAAAACATCAATTCCTAAGAACTACATCTATCAGTTAAAGAATTTTTAAGTTTTCACATTTTTATACTTACAATATATGTAATTTGAATCATGAATAATGCGTTGCTTAAAACTGACTTAATTGAAAAATAATAGATTGCTTCACAAGAAAAACCTTTTAGTTTTCATTATAGTATCTACTAAAAAATGAGCAATAGCACTAGGTGATACGTAATTATAAAAAGATTTTTTATGGTAGTGCTTCTTTGAGCCAAAATTCTCTGAGTTTATTGGAACCAGGAAAAATGAAAAGAATATATTTGACTAATAACACAAACTAAGGGTTCTTGATTCTTTCATAAGAATTTATCCTTTAACTTTTGAATACAAGGAGGATTTAACACTGTGACACTGTGAAGTCTACTCATGGATTTATATAGCTTTATCAATATGTGATTTACATTTGTAATTTAACAAATTACATATGTAATTTACATAACATCATATTCATTCTTTTAAATTACTGTATACTTCAGTGGATTTTAAAATATTCACAGAGTGTGTAGCAAGTACCATCACTTAATCCCAGAGTATTTTTGTCACCCCAAAATGATCACCCTATATCTGTAAGCATAACACCTAATTCCCTCCTCCCCATCCCTGACAACTACTAAGCAACTTCCTGTTTCTATGAATATGCCTATTCTAGACATTTCATATAAATCTAATCAGATCATCCATACAGTTCTAAGTGAAAAAAGAGATTAATACCATGTTAGGTATTTTTCACAACATAAGATAGAAAGAGAAAATAGATTAAATATTTAGAAAATTCATAAATATGAAAGTAATATTTTATATATTCTATATATTTTATATATTCTATAGGGATATAGAAATATTTTTGTGTCTATGTCCATAATCTGACATAATTTTCATAATTATGTAATCATAGAGTTTTCAACAAAAGTATAATTCCCTGAATACACCTTTATTAGAATTTATTTCAAGAGGCCTGAATTTACATACAATCTATTGCTTCAAAAAATAAAGTAGCTTATCAATAAGTTCTTTATTTAAAAAAAGTTTAATTTTTAAAATATAACAGTAAACAGCACTGTGGAATGACTTATCACATCAAATATCAAGTCCAACTAAAGTCCAAAATTACCTTGTCATTCTTTAGGAATCAAATTACTGTGTAATCTACTTAATTAAATTTTTTATTTTCAAGGGGAAAATGTTTTTTACAGTTTGACTCTCATAGTAATAACAATTGTCTTATTCACCTTGCAAAATTAATTTACTGTTAGTGAAATCTAAGGATCTCAAAAAAGAATATCTTATTATTTTTTAATATCTAAAACTAATATTATTTAATAGTTTAATAATAAAGTTACCAACAAAATTAACATTCATATTTAATCTAGACAGCTGCTGTTGCTAAGTCACTTCAGTCGTGTCCGACTCTGTGCAACCCCAAAGATGGCAGCCCACTAGGCTCCCCCGTCCCTGGGATTCTCCAGGCAAGAACACTGGAGTGGGTTGCCATTCCCTTCTCCAATGCATGAAAGTGAAAAGTGAAAGTGAAGTCGCTCAGTCGTGTCTGACTCTTAGCGACCCCATGGACTGCAGCCCACCAGGCTCCTCCATCCATGGGATTTTCCAGGCAAGAGTACTGGAGTGGGTTGCCATTGCCTTCTCCAATTTAGACAGCACAAAATACATTTTTCTTATTTTAGAGAGAACAAAATACTCACAGTTCAGTGATATTACTAGAGATTGTTCTTTTCCTAACAGAATGAATACAGATTTAGCAATGACTTTAACTTTCCATCTGGAGCAACTGAGCCATTTCCCTATTTATCAAGGAGTGGAAAGGGGCACTCTGCATAAACTTAAGCTATAGACACTCTGCAGAGCAATGCTTCATCTCTATCTTAGAGATGAACTTCCCACCCAGTCCTCTCCAGTCAAAGCAAGGGCAGTTACAAGCTCACACAAATCAAATGGCACCCAGATCATTAAGGAGAGACCTTTGAGACCTTCCAGGTCACATTCTGCCAGAGCTTCTTATTGTTTACTTAGTAAAGTCTTTGTTTTCTTAATTGAATTTGACATTCTATTTTGATTTCAAAACATTGGGCCTCTACAAACAACTGAGTGATACATAAAGCAAAGGGGAAAAACCATTAAATTCAAACTCCACTAATATAGATGCTGTAACAATTCAACTTGAAGTTTCATTGCTGCTGCTGCTAAGTCACTTCAGTTGTGTCCGACTCTGTGCAACCCCACAGATGGCAGCCCACCAGGCTCCCCCGTCCCTGGGATTCTCCAGGCAAGAACACTGGAGTGGGTTGCCATTTCAGTTAAACCAATTAGTAGTGTGTAATAATAATTTATAGACTGCTGCAATGTTAGATGTGTACAAATCATCTAATCCAACTCTCTCATGTTTATGGCTAAGAAAAACTGCAACATAAATAGATACTATTCCTTTTTCAAGTTCTCATGGATAATTAGTAGCAGAAATGAAACTCAGTGAAAATCCAAGCAGTTGAATAGGATTTATAAATAATTTCATTCAGTTCAGTTGCTCAGTTGTGTCCGACTCTTTGTGACCCCATGAATTGCAGCACACCAGGCCTCCCTGTCCATCACCAACTCCCGGAGTTCACTCAAACTCATGTCCATCAAGTCGGTGATGCCATCTAGCCATCTCATCCTCTATCATCCCCTTCTCCTCCTGCCCCCAATCCCTCCCAGCATCAGAGTCTTTTCCAATGAGTCAACTCTTCGCATGAGGTGATCTCTTTATTGTCTCTTACATATATAAAGTCTGTTGGATACCAGACTCAGAGTCTCACTCCTTTAAGACATTTGTACAGAAGCAAATTTACAAAGTTTAAAAAGCAAAGACATTACTTTGCCAACAAAGGTTCATCTAGTCAAGGCTATGGTTTTTCCAGTGGTCATGTATGGATTTGAGAGTTGGACTATAAAGAAAGCTGAGCGCCGAAGAATTGATGCTTTTGAACTGTGCTGTTGGAGAAGACTCTTGAGAGTCCCTTGGACTGCAAGGAGATCCAACTAGTCCATTCTGAAGGAGATCAGCCCTGGGATTTCTTTGGAAGGAATGATGCTAAAGCTGAAACTCCAGTACTTTGGCCACCTCATGCGAAGAGTTGACTCATTGGAAAAGACCCTGATGCTGGGAGGGATTGGGGGCAGAAGGAGAAGGGGACGACAGAGGATGAGATGGCTGGATGGCATCACTGACTTGATACACATGAGTTTGGGTGAACTCTGGGAGTTGGTGATGGACACGGAGGCCTGGTGTGCTGCAGTTCATGAGGTTGCAAAGAGTCGGACATGACTGAGCAACTGAACTGAACTGAACTGAAGTTTACAAATGTGTTCTACCACTGAACTCCATTCTCCTGGTCACACCGTCTCTGATCTGATGACTCACTGTATTTTTATCTGACTCTACACTCTTGTCTCAGTCCTGCCCAGTTCTACTTTCACATAAACATGGCTCAATTTCAGTATACATTCTCTATTTTTCCTGGCATCTGATCTTGTCCACCTCCAGTTTCTGACTTCAGACTCTTATACTGATGATGAATTCTTCAAAAGTTTTCATCTACTATGGAGTAGAATTCCTGATAAAAAATCTCCAAGTCATCTCACATAGAGTTTTGTTTACTTTTTAAAATAATAGGTCTGTATCTGAGAATTGTTATTAGTGAACCAAAAAATAAGTCATTGCATTATAATTCATTTGTGTTGACTCTAAGACATTCCAAAAATAGGCTCCAAATTATGTCTTAAAAGAAGTGATACTCTACTAGCAACCTTACATGAAAAAATAGCAAAACAACTACATGAAGCTGGAAATGATGGAATTCCAGGTCAATTTTTACTACTTCACCCTAATATGTAAAACATTTTCCTCAAGAAATGATAGGATAAGTATAAAAAAAGGAAAGGGAAATATCAAAACAAACATCTAAGTACTTGATTTTTTAAAAAGCATTGCTTAACTTCTAAGCTCCAGAACATTTGTTTCTTAAGAGAACACATTTTTTTTTAAGAACTTCAATTCTTTCACTATTAACATACAAATATCAGGGATAATTTATAAAATGTTTTTGCTTATATAATTCCCAATTTTAACCTCTGCTTATAAGCAGAGTTATACGTTTCTATATTAAAAAAATACAATTTCAAATGCTCAGTGATTCAAATTTTTTACTTATTCATATCATCCTGACCACTCATAGCCTCAATTATACCCTGATTATATCTGAGATATTACAATTCATTGACAATCAGCTTCCTTGTTTAGTTTTACAAAAAAAAATTTTTTTGGTAATTCCCTGGTAGTCCAGTGGTTAGAACTCAGCACTTTCACAGTGGTTCAGTTCAGTTCAGTTCAGTTCAGTCTCTCAGTCGTGTCCGACTCTTTACGACCCCATGAATCACAGCACACCAGGCCTCCCTGTCCATCACCAACTCCCAGAGTTCACTCAAACTCATGTCCATCGGGTCGCTGATGCCATCCAGCCATCTCATCCTCTGTTGTCCCCTTCTCCTCCTGCCCCCAATCCCTCCCAGCATCAGAGTCTTTTCCAATAAGTCAACTCTTCGCATGAGGAGGCCAAAGTACTGGAGTTTCAGCTTCAGCATCGGTCCTTCCAATGAACACCCAGGACTGATCTCCTTTAGGATGGACTGGTTGGATCTCCTTGCAGTCCAAGGGACTCTCAAGAGTCTTCTCCAACACCACAGTCCAAAAGCATCAAGGTGGACAGGGTTTAAAAGCTGGTGGAGAACTAAGATCCTGCAAGAAGCGTGGCTGCAGCCAATAAAAAAAGATTCGTCTGGAACTTCACAGCTACGAAATTTTTATATGTACTTCCCTGGTTTATAATAATAGTGTAGACTTACTGTGACATTAGCATGATGCTCATTCCAAGGTATTTAAAGATATATTGATATTTTTAAAATAAGGAAAGTAGAATGTATTTTTCAAATTTTACCCAGGCTTCTGTCAACAGAGCATTCTATTCATGCTCATATGTTTCACTGATATCATTTAATAGCACAAATGAGGAAATTTCTTGAAATTTATTCTTTTCATTGTGTCACTCAATACACAGCTGGCCTCTATTTATAGATACATGCCATTAAAAATATACTGATATTGCTATATTATCAATTTTAAAAAATCTAAAAAGTTACAAATCTAACCCACTTGTTTGCTGTGTAACTAGGAAGATCATTAGGGAAGGTTTTTTTGAGAAAGTGACATCCAAAGCAAGACCTAAAGGATGAGGAAAAGCTAGTCATAGGACAAGTTGAGGGATGAGTGATTTAGGGGGAACAATACACAGTTAGTTGTGTGTTGGTTTGTGTAACATCCAAAGAAGGCCAGTGTGGTGAATGGCGACAGAAGACATGAACAGAACAAAATGAGACTGGAGAGAAATTAAAACCAGATTATAACAGCCTTAAGAGAGAAGTCTGAATTTTATTCTGGGCATAATGAGAAATCACTAAAGGATTTTAAGCAGAAAAGAGACCATCTGAAGTATATTTTTTGTTTTGTTTTCTTTTGATGTTTTGTTTTTAATTGACATTTTCATTGAGATCATTGTAGATTTACTTGCAGTTTTAAGAAATAATACAGATAGAGCATGTGCTTAATTTAGTTTCCCCCAGCGATAACAAGTTGTAAAACTGCAGTATAATGTAGCTACCAGTATATGGGCATTGACAAAAACACCTTATTCAGAGTTCCCCAATTTTATCTATACTTATTTACACATATGAATTAAATCCTATACAATTTTATCACTTGTAGGTTCATGAACCCATCACACAATCAAGATTCTGAATAATTCCAATATTAGGAATCCCTCAAGTAACCCTGTTTTAACCACACCCACCTCCCTCTTCCATCTCCCCATTCTCAACTTCTGGCAACCACTAATTTGTCCCCGATTTCTAAAAATTTGTCTTTTCAAGATGTTATATAATTGATCATATATTGTGTAACCTTTTTTATTAATTTATTTTATTTTTGGTTGTGGTGGGCCTTTGTTGTTGCTCTCTCCAGCTTTCTTTAGTTGCAGTGAACGGAAGCTACCTGCTGGCTGCAGGGCGTGAGTTTCTCATTGTGGTGGCTTCTCTTGTCTTGGAGCTCAGGCTCTAGGTGTGAGGGCTTCAGTAGTTGCAGCTCATGGGCTCTAGAGTGCAGGCTCATCAGTTGTGGCACATAGGCTTAGTTGCTCTGCAGCATGTGGGATCCTCCCAGACCAAGGATCAAACCAGGGCCCCTTGCATCACAAGGCAATTCTCAATCACTGGACCACCAGGGAAGCTCATGTGTAACCTTTTGTGATTGGCTTTTTTCCTTCATTAGTTCCCTGGAGGTTGATCCAAATTGTTGTGTATATCAATAGTTTGCTTGTTTTCATTGCTGAGTAGTAGTCTGTGGTTATGCGCATGAAGAAGTGAAGGTGTTTGTCCCTCAGTCATGTCAAACTCTTTGCAACCCCATGAACTGTAGCCCTCCAGATTTCTTTGTCCATGGAATTATCCAGGCAAGAACTGGAGTGAGTAGCCATTCCTTTCTGCAGGGGATCTTCCCGACCCAGAGATCAAACCCAGTCTCCTGCATTGCAGGAGAATTCTTTACCATCTTGAGTCACCAGGGAAGCCCAGTTACGGACTTGCTGCTGCTGCTGCTAAGTCGCTTCAGTCGTGTCCAACTCTGTGCGACCCCATAGACGGCAGCCCACCAGGCTCCCCAGTCCCTGGGATTCTCCAGGCAAGAACAGTGGAGTGGGTTGCCATTTCCTTCTCCAATGCATGAAAGTGAAAAGTGAAAGTGAAGTCGCTCAGTCGTGTCCAACTCTAGCGACCCCATGGACTACAGCCTACCAGGCTCCTCCGTCCATGGGATTTTCCAGGCAAGAGTACTGGAGTGGGGTGCCACTGCCTTCTCCAGTTACGGGCATACCACAGTATAAATATTTACCTTTGGAAGGGTATATGGGTTAATTCCATTTTCTGCTACTGCAAATAAAGTTGCTATGAACACTCATGTACAGATTTACATAAGAACATAAGTTTTCATTTCTCTGAGGTAAAAGCCCAAACATATAACTTCTAGTTTTATGATAATTGTATATTGTATTTTATTTAAAACTGTCAAACTTTTCCAGAATAACTGTATAATTTTACATTTCTACTAGCAATATAGAAATGATCCAATTTCTCTGCATCTTTGCCAGAATTTGATATTGTCACTATTTTTAATTTTAGCATTTCTGATAGATGCATAGTGGTAGCTTGCACTTTTCATTTGCATTTCTCTCGTGGCTAATCATACTGAATGTCGTTTCACATGTTTTTTTGCCATCTGTTTATCCTCTTTGGGGAAATGTCTGTTGATGCCTTTTCCCTATTTTCTAATTGAAGTGTTCATCTTTTTATTACTGAGTTTTCAGGGTTGTTTATATATTTTAGATAGTACTCTTTTGTTGCAAATGTGGTTTTGCAAATATTTTTCCTAATCTGTAGTGTATCTTTGCATCCTCTTTACAGAATCTTTTGCAGAGCAAAAGTTTTTAATTTTGATGAAGCATAATTTATCAATTCATCCTTTTATGGATTATACTAATAGTATTAAGTCTAAGAACTCTTTCCTTGCCTCTGGATTCCCAAAATTTTCTTCTACATATTTTTCTAAAAGTTTCATATTTTAAGTTTTACATTCAAGTCTAGAATTCATTTTTAGTTACTATTTTTATAAGATACGAAGTTTAAGGTTTTGTTTTGATTGTCTGTGTTCAGTTCCTCAGTCGTGTTCAACTATGTGACCCCAGGGACTGTAGCCCACCAGCTTCTCTTTCCGTGGGACTTCCAGGCAAGAATACTGAGCGAGTAGTCAATTGCTTGGGCACTGTTTGTGAAAAAGTGATCCTTCCTTTGTTGAATTGTTTTTGCACATTGTCAAAATTCAGTTGGGCATACATGTGTGAGTATATTTTGGGTTTCACTATTCTATCAATTAATTTATCTATCTCTCCACCATAACCATATCTCACTTTTTTGCAGTAGCTAACTAGAAAAAATGTGATTTTTAGTGGAGGAATCTTCTCACTTTACCCTTCTTTTTCAAGATTGTCTTAGTCATTCTGGGACATGTGCTGAGACAATTTTTCATATAAATTTCAAAATGCATGTTAAGTTGCCTCAGTAATGTCGGACACTTTGCAACCCCATGGACTGTAGCCTTCTAGGCTTCTCTGTCCATGGGATTCTCCAGGCAAGAATACTGTCCCAGAATGGGTTGTCATGCCCTCCTCCAGAGGATCTTCCCGACCCAAGGATCGAACCCACAGCTCTTACGTCTCTTGCACTGGCAGGTGGGTTCTTTACCAGCTGAGCCCTGTGTGTTTCTACACACATACACACACACACACAAAAATTGCTAGGATTTTTATAAGAATTGCACTAAACCTACTGATCAGTTTGAGGAGAATTGCCTTCCAACCCATGAGCATGGTATACCTCTTCATTTAATTGGGTGGTCTTTGATTTCTTTCCTCACAAATTTCAGCATATAAATCCTGTACATGTTTTGCTAAGTAAATATGTAAGTACTTCATTTTCTTTGGAATGACTGTAAATAGTATTGTTTTTAATTGTAGTTACTTCATTGTTGATTTATAGAAATATGATTGCATTTTTCTGTTGTTCTTGTATCTTGCAACCTTGCTGAATTTATTAGCTCTAAAGAGATTTTTCTTCTCCTTGGAATATTCTATGTAGACAATCATATCTTCTGCAAGGAGAAATAGTTTGGTTTTCTTGAGAAATAGTTTTATATCTTCCTTTCCCATCTGTATGTCTTTTATTTCTTTTTCTTGACTTATTAAAATGGCTAGAACTTCCAGTACTGTGTTCAATAAGAGTGGTGAGAGTGGACATGCTTACCTTTCTTCCAAAATTAGGAAGAAAGCATTGTTTTTCACCATTAAGTGTGATGTCAGCTAAGATTTTTATACACGCTCTTTGTTAAGCTGAAGTAATTCTCCTCTATTCTTAACTAAGTACTGAATGAGTGAATTTTATTTTCACATAATTCTGATGCAATATATGGAGGAGGAGAGCAAAATAAGTGAGGTAACCAGTAAGATGACTATCACAGTACTCCAGGTGAGAGATGATGGTAACCTAGACTAAGATGATGGTGGTGATATGGATTAGGAGATAAGAGGGCAGATTCAAGATATACTTTGTTGTATAACCCATAGGACTTGCTGATGGATTGGGTGGTTAGAGTCAGAAATTGCATTTGGCTACAAATAACAGAAAACTCTGGGCTTCCAAGGTGGCTCAGTAGTAAAAGAACCCTCTTGCAATGCAAGAGAAGCAGGAAATGTGGGTTTGATCCCTGGGGCAGGAACATCCCCTGGAGAAGGAAATGGCAACCCAGTCCAGTATTCTTGCCTGGGAAATCCCATGGACAGATAAGGTTGACAGGCTACAGTCCATGGGGTCACAAAAGAGTTGGACATGACTTAGCAACTAAACAACAACAAACAGAAAACTCTACTACAATGACTTAAGTAGAGGCTTCCCCCTCACCCCCGCCCTGCACAAAAAGAAGTCTGAGAATAAGCAGTTCTATCAATCTCATCTGTGTCTCAGATCCTTTTATTCTTTGCTGTTTCATAATAACATATGACTTTGAACCATATAGTCACAAGATGGATGTGGTACTTCTAGGTACCACAGATAAGTTCCAGTAAGAAAGACAGAGTTGCAAAATTTTTCTTTTAGTGATACTTTATTCAGAAAGTTAAGCACTTCCAGAGACATTTATCTATATTTCCTTAATGAAAACTATGTCATGAAAAAAAAAAAAAAAAAAACCCTATGTCACTGACCACTCAATTGCAAGGGAAGCTAGGGAATTGATATTTTACTTTCCAGTCTCTAAAGTAGGGAAAAACAGGGAATAGCTAATTGCAGTGGACACTAAGTGAGCCAATCCATAGTACCTACCACACTAAGGATGATGGAAATAAGGAAAAATGGATTACTTCCATATTTCTGGTTGACAGATTACATTACTGTTTACTAGGATGTATAAGAGTGGAAGAGACATGGATGTTAAGAGAAAGCAATAGTTCAGCATTGGCCACGTTGAGATTAAAATGTTTATGAAGCATCTAGAATGTCAAGCAAAGAATTACATACATGAGGCTGAAATTCAGAAATGTCAATACTGAAGGTAATAATCTTGAAGTTACCAGGATACTGATGGTATTTAGAGCTATTGAACTATATAAGATCACCTTGGAAGAAAAAAAGTAGTTGTACACAGCTTTGAGGAACTCCAATATTTAAGTATTGGCTTTGGGAAAAGTGAACTCACAAAATAGACTGAGTAGCTAAAAAGTGTGGAGAAGGCAATGGCACCCCACTCCAGTACTCTTGCCTGGAAAATCCCATGGATGGAGGACCCTGGTAGGCTGCAGTCCATGGGGTCGTGAAGAGTCGGATATGACTGAGCGACTTCACTTTCACTTTTCACTTTCATGCATTGGAGAAGGAAATGGCAACCCACTCCACTGTTCTTGCCTGGAGAATCCCAGGGATGGGGGAGCCTGGTGGGCTGCCGTCTATGGGGTCTCACAGAGTCGGACACGACTGAAGCGACTTAGCAGCAGTAGCAGCAGCTAAAAAGCAAATAGAGAAACCACGAAAGAGGCATTAAAGGCATAAATGGAAATATGTGTTTCACGGAGAAGGTATTCTATAGAGTAGAATGCTACTGAGAGAAGATAAATAAGATAAAGAGAGAAACTTCCATTGAATTTAGCAGCATGAAAGTAGTTGATGATTGAATTAATTAAAACCAATTTCAGAGTCAAGAAATAAAAAATCCACTTAAACCCCAAATAGGAGTCTGTTATTTTTCCCACACAACAAAAAGTCTGGATGTAAGCAGCTAAAGGTATTAGGGAGCCAATCATCAGAGCCTACTGCTTTGTGATTCCCTTGGACTTTCTCTCATGACTAGAAAGTGGGTGTCCTTGCTCTGGGCTCATGTACAAAACAGCAGAAGAAAAGGAAAGGTGTGGTGCCAGCACCATATGCCCTTTACCAAGAGTAGAAAAACTCCCCCTTCCCTCAGAATTATTTTGCATCTCATTAGTCAGATCTATGTAACACAGTCATCCTGAACTTCAGGGGAAACTCTGGGAAGGTGAGTTTAACAATAAATTGTTAAAGCAACATTAAAGCAACAACAGCTTTAATGGTATGGGATAGTGAGACTGAAACCAGATTACAGGGGATTGAAGAGTGAATGGGAGATGGTGAGGTAGCAAAATGCAATGGATAGAAACATTTTCTATTCATTTGGCCAGAAATTTACTTGTGAAGGGTTTCCCTGGTGGCTCAGATGGTAAAGGATCTGCCTGCAATGCGGGAGACCTGGGTTTGATCCCTGGGTTGGGAAGGTCTCTGGGTTGGGAAGCTCTCTGGGTTGCAGAAGGGAACAGCTACCCACTCCAGTATTCTAGCCTGGAAAATTCCATGGACTGTACAGTCCAAGGAGTCACAAAGAGTTAGACGCAACTTTCACTTTCACTTTAGTTGTGAAGAGGAGCAGAGAAGTAGGATGGTATCTAGATTGAGTTGTAAGGTCCAGTGATGTTTTTTACTTTGTATTATTGTTGTTGTTGCTGTTAACATGAAGTAAAAAATTATGTTTGTAAAATGATGAGAATGATCATTGTGAGGAGGGGAGAGACAATTGATACAAAAGGAAAGAGAATGAAACTAAAGACTCCAAAACATTCATGCTGGTAGGTTCTAGCCTGCTTATGATGTTCCCTTCCTGATAACCTGCCTATGGACTTTGGACTTGCTTAGTCACCTTCACAATTGTATCAACTTATTCCCTATAATAGATCACTTAAAATTTCCAGTTCTGCTTCTGGGACTGAATCCTGACTGATACAGAATTTGATCCTCAAAAAGTCCTCGAAGAGGCAATAAAATTATGTATTAGTTTCTATGAAAGAAGACAGGAGGCGAAGGAAAGTTGCATGGCTCAAGGTAGCCCGGAGTTAAAACTCCCCTCCAGGTCCTCCCCACCATTCTAGGCAAAACAAAGAACTTTCTCACCAGAAGAAAAAAATAGACATTAGGTTGATTACACCCAGCTCCAAACCGGCCCAGCCTCTGGCCCATCTCCAGAACTCCTTGCCCCAGCCATTTAAGAGATAACTACTCCCAGCAACCTTGGAAAAGAACAGGCCCCCTTAAGACAGTGGCTTTCTACATACATGCCTATATATACTTACTCTTTTCTTAGATAAGTGAAACAGCTCACTAATCTGACTGCTGCCCCTGCTCGCCTCGTTAAAGGTGATCTGTTCCTGTAGAGTGCCAGTCTCATTCTTTTTCTGAACCTCGCCTACTCTAACTCCTGACCTTATATTTTTGGTGCCGAAACCCAGGGGCTTGAGGTTCCTTCTCCTTCTCCACGGCCAGCTCTTCGGAGAGTGGAAGCCTGCCGAGCTTGCTTTCCTGCCCGGGCTCCTTGAGAGGACGCCCTGTGCCTTCATGAGCAGTACAAGTCCTGTGTAAGGGCTTTATTGGTTTTCCATGTACCACGAGGAATATTGGCCTCTCTCTCCCTCTCTCTCTTCCTGCTTTCTCTACACTCTCTTTTTCTTGAGACTGACCAACTCCAGGACATAAGCCTTTTGCCATTTGACCGCTTTACATGCAACTCTCCATTCAAGCCGGCCCCTAAATTAAGGTAAGATCCAATCTGGACGGTTTTCTAGAAGCGCCCTAAAACTTAGTCCTCTCCGGGTCCCGGGGACCCCCAGCCTAAGGCCACTCTGAAGGCAACGGTGGGGGACGCTCCACCTCGACACAGAGCTCTCTTCTCGTAACTCCTATTGCAACTAGGGGTGACGACTTAAGCTCCCAGTAGGAGCCTCCGCTTGCCTTTCAATTATGGGGTCTGGCCAATCTCTCCCAAAGGATTCCCCTCTGGCCTGTGTTCTCAAAAATCTCAAGCCACTCTCTCTCACTGAACTCAAAGCAAATCGCTTAAAACAACTCTGTATACAGATCTGGCCTCAATACCAATTAGACAACCAAAACCACTGGCCTGAGTTCGGGACTTTCTATTTCAATATTTTATCAGATCTCACTAAGTTCCTCAAATGGAATGGCAAAGGGTTGGAGGTCCCACATGCCCAAGCCTTTTGGGCCCTTTGGAACAGGCCCTCCCTATGCAAAAACTGCTCCACCTATGAGGTCCTTCTATGTACCTTGCTTCCCAAACAAAAGGGCTCTTCTTCTTCAACCACCGGTCAAGACCTTCTGCACCCCCAGAGTTTGACCCAGCGGACGAGCCCCCTCCCTAGCCACCACCCCACCAACCCTCTCCTTCCCCCTCATCCAATTCCAAAACCTCTCCTGACTCCCCCTCAACCCCGCTACCCCATCTCCCTGACTCCACCTCCCCTCTTCTCTCTCCTCCTCCCACACGGTCCTGTACCCCACACGTTTCCCCTGAGAGAGGTGGCAGGACCAGAGGGCCCCACCTGAGTCCATGTGCCATTTTCATTGTCAGATGAGCCGGATAGAAGAAAAGTTAGGATCATTTTCTGAAAATCCTACCAGATACAGAAAAGAATTCTGAGACTCTCCCAGGCCTATAACCTCACATGGAGTGACATATATTATATCCTAAATGCCACTCTCACCCCAGATGAAAAAGACCATATCTGGCAAGCAGCAAAAGCCCATGCCCATCACTTGCATAACCAAGACCGGGATAGCCCAGTTGTTGATGAGGCGGTGCCTCAATTAGATCCCCACTGGACTTACCAGCTCAATGACCCAGGTATCAAGAGACTCAATCATATGATTACTTGCCTTCTAGAAGGAATGCAGAAAAATATTCATATCCATGTCAATTATGATAAAGTCAGAGAAATCACCCAAGGGGCAGACAAAAATCCAGCCCTACTCTTGGCACGCCTCATAGAGGCAGTCCAAAAGTATACTAATCTAGATATCACCACTCCTGCTGGATTACTCTACCTTCATGTTCAATTCATCAGCCAGTCCGCCCCTGACATTAGACGCAAGCTTCGACAACTAGAGAAGGGACTTAAGAACCCCCCGGACCCTACTTCCGATGTAACCAGTCAGGACACTGAGCAAAGGCATGCCCAAACCTGAGGCCCCCTACAAAAGCATGCCCGACCTGTGGCCAATGGGGACACTGGAAGATGGACTGTCCCCAGGGGCGCCCTGATGCCCCTGGAGAGGTCCCCACCTCCCAGACCTGGAGAATGGAATGTCCAAAGAGACACCCTGGCACCCCTGGGGAGATCCCCACTTCTCCCCAGAACCCCAGCCCAACACTATGAGAGTTGTTCCAATGATGGGGCCCACGTTCCAGCCCCCCAGCCTGTGTCCCAGACACGAGCTCGGAACTTAGGGCAGACAGGGTAGTGACTGGAAAAAAGACCTCCTTTATAATAGACACTGGAGCCACTTTCTCTCTTCTAACTTCCTACTCTGGCCTAACTCAGAACTAACAATCAAGGTGGTCTCTGAAGTTCCCTTAAGGCCAAAAATCAGCCCTCCATTACTCCGTCAATTTGGAAAATCGACCGTTGTACCTCATCCCTCATAATGTTTAAGTGCCCAATGGCATTCCTGCTGCTGCTGCTGCTGCTAAGTCGCTTCAGTCGTGTCCAACTCTGTGCGACCCCATAGATGGCAGCTCAACAGGCTCCACCGTCCCTGGGATTCTCCAGGCAAGAACACTGGAGTGGGTTGCCATTTCCTTCTCCAATGCATGAAAGTGAAAAGTGAAAGTAAAGTTGCTCAGTCGTGTCCGACTCTTCGCGACCCCATGGACTGTATGTAGCCCACCAGGCTCCTCCGTCCATGGGATTTTCCAGGCAAGAGTACCGGAGTGGGGTGCCATTGCCTTCTCCAATGGCACTCCTAGGGAGAGATCTATTATCCAAATTGGGAGTCTTTATTACCATACCCCATCCCCTTGATACAGTCTCTATATTCTGCATGCAGATGGCACCTGGACCATCCCTATCCCTCACCCCTGACCTTCCCTTGGATCTACCCACCTTAGACTCCCAAGTCTGGGATACTGATCACCCATGCATAGCCAAACATCATCCCCCAGTCCACATTACCCTAAAAGACCCCTCGACTATAATCACCCAACAACAGTACTCTCTCACCCCGGAGGCCCACAAGGGACTTAAGCCTATCATACACCGTCTTCTTCAAGCCTCTATCCTAATTCCTACCCATTCATCACACAACACCCCTATTCTGGCAGTAAGAAAGCGACCAAACTCTTGGAGACTGGTCTAGGACCAGAGAAAAATCAGTGAGGCTATTACACCAACATTCCCAGTAGTCCCTAATCCTTACACCCTTCTGTCTACCATACCCCCAACTGCAACCTGCTTCACAGTATTAGATCTCAAAGATGCCTTTTTCACCATCCCCCTCCACCCCCTCTCCCAACCCCTTTTCGCCTTCACGTGGCAAGACCCAAGACTCACATTTCCCAACAACTAACATGGACAGTTCTCCTCCAGGGGTTCAGAGACAGCCCCCACTTTTTTGGACAGGCTTTACAAAAGGGCCTACAGACACTTGACCTAGCTCCAAGTCATCTCCTCCAATATGTAGATGACCTCCTCCTTTGTAGGCCAACCTGAAAACTCTGCTTCCAACATACTCCCAAACTCCTTGGGGCCCTGGGATCCTGGGGTTATTGGGTGTCCCAATCCAAGGCCCAAGAAGTACAGACAAATGTCACCTACTTGGTCTCTCCATATCCTACCAACAAAGAACTATTCCCCCAGATAGAATCCAGGCCTTGATTAACTGTCCACTTCCAAAAACAAAAAGGGAGCTCCTGTCTATGCTCAACCTCCTAAACTTTTCCTGTATCTGGATCCCTAACTTCCCCCTCATTGCAAAGCCGCTCTATGAGGCAACTAAAGGATGTCTGGATGAGCCCTTCTTTAACCCCTTCTCGCTGGCTAATCCTCTTCACCAGCTCACCCAGAGCCTCCTCCGAGTGCCAACTCTCCACCTGCCAGATCACACCAGACCATTCTTTGTCTTTGCCCATTCCAACCAAGGACACGCCCTGGGATTTCTATGTCAGCAGGCCAGAGACACCTGGGCTCCCATAGCCTATCTGTCAAAACAGCTTGACATGGTGACCAAGGGGTGGCCTCCCTGCATGCAGGCCATGGCTGCTATCGCAGCCCTCGTACCCGAAGCAAATAAACTGTCTAGGAAGCCCCTTGAACAGTCTGTTCTCCACACACCTTCCGAGACTTACTATCACTTCGGGCTTTCCTCTCTCTTCGCCCTGCCAGGGTACAGGTCCTACATGCCTTTTTCCTCGACCCTCAGCTCTCATTCTCCCCCTGCTCTCCCCTTAACCCCACCAGCTTATTATCTACATCCCCTACAACAGACCCTCTCCTATATAGCTACAGCCTAACAGTAGATCTTACCCAAAACCCATTTCAACATTTAACAGATCAGCCCATCCTAGACCCAGACACCCCACACTGGTTCACTAATGGCAGCTCTCAAAAATCCCACCCTTCGCAGCAGGATATGCCATCATCCAGGGGGACCTTCATCACAATCACGAAACCCAGGCAATTGAAGCTTCACCTCTGCACCTCACACCACCTCCCAACAGGCAGAACTGATAGCTCTCACCAGAGCTTTGACTCTGGCTAACAGTCTAAGGGTTAACATCCACACAGACTCCAAATATGCCTGTAACATACTTCACTCAAACATCCTAATATGGAGAGAAAGAGGTTTCCTAACCCAAAAGGGATCCCCCATGATTAATTCAGACCTGATCCACAAACTTCTAGAGGCAGCACTCTTACCAAATAAAGCCGCCATCCTCCACTGTAGGGGACATCAAAAGAGAAGTCTCATGTCAGCCTACAACAATGCTGCAGACCAGAAGGCAAAAGATATAGTCCTGTCCCATCCTTCCCTCCAGTCCCCTGTCATGTTAGCTCTGACTCCACCCGGCCCTCCCACCACCAGAGAAATCCTCTCTTGTCTACACTCACTTTTTCATCCCTCATCCAAGACACTCCAACAGTTCCTCAACTGTTGCGTAACCACTTCCCCATATCCAATGCTGACCAACAATATTTAGATAACCTTACCCACTCCTGTCAAACATGTCAACGTACTAACCCCAATTCCAACCTTAAACCGACATCCTTTCCAACCCATCAAATGCGAGGCAGCCTCCCAGCACAGGATTGGCAGATAGACTTTACACATATGCGCCCGGTCCGGAGAGTCAGATACCTCCTGGTCCTTGTGGACACCTTTTCGGGATGGGTAGAAGCATTTCCGACTACACACAAAAGAGCCCACACCATGGCCCAGATCCTCCTCACAGAAATTATCCCCAGGTTTGGCCAGCCTTCATCCCTACAGTCTGATGAAGCCTGGAATTTACATCCAAGGTCACCCAACAACTTGTCCAATTCTTACAGATACCCTGGAAATTTCACATTCCATATCATCCCCAGTCCTCAGGAAAGACAGAAAGGATAAATAGAATAATCAAAGAAACTCTTACCAAATTAATCTGGATTGGACTAAACATTTGCCGATTGTTCATCTCACAGTGTGGGCTTTGCCCAGAAAGCCCCTGGGGCTGAGCGCCTTTGAGGTGATGTATGGAAGGCCCATACTCCCTCCTGGACTCCCCCCCTGAACCTCCTCCCATACCAAGCTTCCTACACTCCCCTCTGCTGGCAGAACTCTGCAATGCCCTCTGGAAATACGTCAACCACAACTTGCCTGCCCCTGACCCCCAAGCCCCCTTGGCCCCTTTACAGTTGGGGACATGGTCTATCTGTCAGATAATGCCCAGGGTGACCTAACCCCAAAGTGGCAGGGACCATTCAAAATCATCCTCCTTACCCCAACTGGAGCTAAACTCAACAAGGTCACTTCCTGGGTACACCTCTCACCTAAAACAGGTCACCTCCGATCCTGCGTTGCCCTCCTTAACTGACCCCTATCAGGCCTCCCTCACAGGATCCACCTCCTTAAAATTCACCCAGCGACAACCTCTGTCGATTATCTGAGAAGATGCTGAATGACCTGGACACTCACAACCTACAACTGTTCCTGACCCAACAGCTCCAACCCTGATATAACAGAAACATGCCTAGACAAAAGCCTGTAGTTAACTCTTAACATGTTTTGAAATAGACAACCCACTTTGCCTGAGATGTCAGCCTTAGACAGATTAGTACAACTTCAAGCCAAAATTAAAAAAAAAAAAATGAGGGCAAAGGGACCTTTTAAATCTTAAAGCAGAAAAGTGAGTTCTCTGTCTGTCAGTAAAAAAGGTTTGTGGAAAATGAAACCCAAGAAGAAAGTTCTATGTGTGGTACATTTTATTAAGAGAAAAAGAAGTATGGCTTACAGATGGCTATTCTATGAATGGGCAAATAAAGTGATGAATACAGAAAGTGTAAAAAAGGTTTGTGGTAAGTAGAAGAGAGTTTTGCGCATGATACAAGTTTCTTAAGACATTAAACTGCCTTTGTCTTAAACTGCCTTTGCAAAAAAAAAAAACAACCATATGTTTCTATCCTACTACCCACTGGAGACATTCCTCAAAGAAGAAGAGGTAAAACAAAGAGTCTACCCCCAAGGAAAATGCTCCCACAGAAAAAGACGAGCTGGCATAGCCCCTCCTGACTGGGACTGCCATAGCAGCAGCCCTGGACACCGAGACTGTGGGCATCTCCATCTCGGCCCATTTCAACTACTAACTGTCCCAAGAACTTAATGAGGATATGGAGCAAGTAGCAGAGTCCTTTGTTTCAGCCAAAAGGCAAATTAATTCATTGGCTTCTGTGGCCCTACAAAATAGGCGAGCCCTGGACCTTCTCACCACAGAAAAGGGAGGGACCTGCCTTTTTCTAGGGGAATACTGCTGCTATTTTGTTAATGAAACGGGCATAGTCCAGGGCAGAATCAAAGAACTTAGAGACAGAATTGAACGCTGCAAAAAAGAGTTACAAAACCTTTACACTCCCCAAAACCTGTTCCAACAAGCCCTCCCTTGGTTACTCCCTTTCTGGAGACCACTGGTACTTATTTTATTCCTCTTATTTGGACTCTGTCTCCTCAATCTCTTTCAAAGGTTTCTCCAGCAACGGATTCGGGCCATCTCTCGAGACCAAGTCAAGACTGTTCTTTTGCTTGAAACCCGGATGGCGAGAATAAAAAATCAACACTACAAGCCTTGGACTTCCTTCCTCCCAGACTACAAACCCCTGACCCTCATTTATCAACACGAAGAATCCCTGAACATTAACAGCGCCAACATCTCTTTCTCTTTTTATATATATTCCTTAAGGTCTGGAATGAAGGAAAGTTGCATGGCTCAAGGTAGCCTGGAGTTAAAACTCCCCTCCAGGTCCTCCCCACCATTCTAGACAAAACAAAGAACTTTCTCACCAGAAGAAAAAAATAGACATTAGGTTGATTACACCCAGCTCCAAACCAGCCCAGCCTCTGGCCCACCTCCAGAACTCCTTGCCCCAGCCATTTAAGAGATAACTACTCCTAGAAACCTTGGAAAAGAACAGGCCCCCTTAAGACAGTAGCTTTCTACATACATGCCTATATATACTTACTCTTTTCTTAGATAAGTGCAGCAGCTCACTAATCTGACTGCTGCCCCTTCTCGCCTCATTAGAGGTGATCTGTTCCTGTAGAGTGCCAGTCTTGTTCTTTTTCTGAACCTCGCCTCTTCTAACTCCGGACCTTACAGGAGGTGCATGACCTGGGAAAGTGAGTGAAGATTTCTGGAGTGAGATTTCACTTAAATTGAGTTTAAAGAGTTGTTTAAAATTGGTAAGACGAGGCAGCAGTGGTCTAGTGAACCAGCTCACTGGAGAAGGAAAAAAAGCTTGATTTGTAACATTTGAGAATTTCCTCGGTGTATATATTCCTGCTGCTGCTGCTGCAGTTTAGTCACTCAGCCATGTCCCACTCTTTGTGACCCCATGGACTGTAGCCTGCCAAGCTCCTCTGTCTACAGAATTTTCCAGGCAAGAATACTGAAGTGGGTAGCCATTTCCTTTCCCAGGGGATCTTCCTGACCCAGAGGTTGAACCCTGGGTCCTGCACTGCAGGCAGATTCTTTAATACTGAGCCACCTGGGAAGCCCCATATACACTTCTAGCATGGCCAATTTTAAGCTATCAACATGATGTCATATAAACATAGAATTAGAAAGAGATGCACACAATTGGCTTTCATAAGTTAGTATGAGTACACAACACTAAGTCGAAGGTGTGGGGGAAACAGCACGTGCACCAAAAAATAAATACCAATTTTCTTTCTTGTACAAGACATTTTATTGTGGAAAAAAGATCCAGTGGACCCCCTCCCCCACCAGTTGTCATTGCAATTAAAGAACAATGCTCAGAAACAATAACTGCATTTTTTTGGCAGCGTACCAATGATGAGCACCACAATGATTAATTCAACTAAGGAACTTCTAGACCTTGTCCTGTAAAAGCAGATAATATTATTTGTCTGAGATCAATGACAAGTAAATGCAGAGGTGTGATTCAAATGCTAAGTAACCTAAAGAGGATGCTTTTTCTACTACAGAAATCTTCTTTACTACCACATCCTGTTATGATACTTGGAAAATCCTCACACCCCCATTAGTCCAGAATCAAATTTTTCAGAATTGTTTTTTGTAAGATGGAAAAGTGCACTTGGTTTTGAAGGAATTTAAAAGCTAGTCTTTAGCCCATACAGTGATGATTTTGACAGGGTGCCAATACCATTCAATGGTGACAGAATAGTTTCTTCAACATCTAGTGCTGGGACATCTCAACATCCACTTGCAAAAGTAAGAAGTTGAAGCCCTACTTCACATCATACCAAAAAAATCAACTCAAAAATGGGTGGTGATGGATAATGACCTAAACATCAAGATCCAAACCATAAATCTCTTACAAGAAAACATAGGAATAAATTGTCACGATCCTGGATTTAAAAATTGTTTCTTAAATATGACACCAAAAATATGAGTAACAAAATAAAATATAGGTAAATTGAACTTCACCAAAATTAAAGACTTTTGTACATTGAAGAACATTACCAGTAAAGTGAAAAGAAAATCTATTGAATGGTAGAAACATTTGCAATCATATATTGATAATGGTATGGTATCCATAATATATAAAGAACTCATAAATCAGCAGCAAAAAGAAAAAACTCAATTTAAAAGTGGGCAAAGGACTTGATTAGTTACCATGGAAATGTGAACCAGAACCACATCACCATCCCTAAGGTAGCTAGTGATGAGGTGCCTAATCACCACCCCTAGGCTAGCTATAATAATTAAAAAACAAACAAACAGAAAATAAATGTTGACAAGCCTGCAGGGAAACTAGAACCTTCCTACATTGCTTATGGGAACATAAAATGATTCAGCATTTTCGTGGAAAATCATTTGGTGATTCCTCAAAAAAGTTAAACATGGCTTTGCTACCTGACCAAGCTATTCTACTGTTAAGTACATACCCAAAAGAATTAAAGATAAGAACTTAAATAAATACACGTTCATAGCATCACTATTCATGTTAGCCAAAAATGTAAACAATATGAATGTCCATCAATAATTGAATGGATAAATAAACTGGTATGAGGACTTCCCTGATGGTCTGGTGGGTAAGACTCTGCACTTCCACTGCAGGGGGCATGGGTTTGACCCCTGGTTGGGGGAGTTCTGCATGCTGTGTGGTGTACAAAAATAAATGAAATAAAGTAAACATGCAATGAAATATTGAGCCATAAAAAGAAATACTGCTAAATGCTATAACAAATGAATCTCAAAAATATTATTAAATTAATGAAAGTAAACACAAAAGGTCACATATCATATGTTTCCATTTATATGAAATATTCAGAAGAGGTAAATCCACAGAGACAGAACATACATTTGTAGCTGCCAGCAGCTGGGGGTGGGGCAAATGGGAAGTAACAGTTTAGTGGGTATGGGCTTTCCTTTTGGGTGATGAAAATGCTTTGGAACTAGAGGTGCTAGTTGCACAACACTAAATTTGGAAAACTCAGCAGTGGCCACAGGACTGGAAAAGGTCGCTTTCCATTCCAATCCCAAAGAAAGGCAATGCCAAAGAATGCTCAAACTACTGCACAATTGCACTCATCTCAGATGCCACTAAAAAATGCTCAAAATTCTCCAAGCCAGGCTTCAGCAATACGTGAACCATGAACTTCCTGATGTTCAAGCTGGTTTTAGAAAAGGCAGAGGAGCCAGAGATCAAATTGCCAACATCCGCTGGATCATGGAAAAAGCAAGCGAGTTCCAGAAAAACATCTATTTCTGCTTTATTGACTATGCCAAAGCCTTTGACTATATGGATCACAATAAACTGTGGAAAATTGTGAAAGAGATGGGAATACCAGACCACCTGACCTGCCTGTGAGAAATCTGTATGCAGGTCAGGAGGCAACAGTTAGAACTGGACATGGAAAAAAAAAAAAAAAAGAACTGGACATGGAACAACAGACTGGCTCCAAATAGGAAAAGGAGTACATCAAGGCTGTATATTGTCACCCTGCTTATTTAACTTCTATGCAGAGTACATCATGAGAAACGCTGGACTGGAAGAAACACAAGCTGGAATCAAGATTGCCGGGAGAAATATCAATAACCTCAGATATGCAGATGACACCATCCTTATGGCAGACAGTGAAGAGGAACTCAAAAGCCTCTTGACGAAAGTGAAAGTGGAGAGTGAAAAAGTTGGCTTAAAGCTCAACATTCAGAAAACAGATCATGGCATCTGGTCCCATCACTTCATGGGAAATAGATGGGGAAAACAGTGGAAACAGTGTCAGACTTTATTTTTCTGGGCTCCAAAATCACTGCAGATGGTGACTGCAGCCATGAAATTAAAAGATGCTTACTCATTGGAAGAAAAGTTATGACCAACCTAGATAGCATATTGAAAAGCAGAGACATTACTTTGCCAACATAGGTTCATCTAGTCAAGGCTATGGTTTTTCCTGTGGTCATGTATGGATGTGAGAGTTGGACTGTGAAGAAGGCTGAGCGCCGAAGAATTGATGCTTTTGAACTGTGCTGTTGGAGAAGACTCTTGAGAGTCCCTTGGACTGCAAGGAGATCCAACCAGTCCATTCTGAAGGAGCTCAGCCCTGGGATTTCTTTGGAAGGAATGATGCTAAAGCTGAAACTCCAGTACTTTGGCCACCTCATGTGAAGAGTTGACTCATTGGAATTGAATCATCCCTCCCTCATTGCTGGGAGAGATTGGGGGCAGGAGGAGAAGGGGACGACAGAGGATGAGATGGCTGGATGGCATCACTGACTCGATGGACGTGAGTCTGAGTGAACTTCGGGAGTTGGTGATGGACAGGGAGGCCTGGCGTGCTGCAGTTCATGGGGTCACAAAGAGTCGGACACGACTGAGCGACTGAACTGACTGAACTGAAATGTACTAAGTATAACTGGAATGTTCACTTGAAAATGGTTACTATTTTGTGACATGAATCTTACCTCAGTTTAAAAACAAGAAAGTCCTTAATCTATAATTGAGGTTCATGTTAAGCAAACAAAAGGATTGTCTCAAAGTTGCACTGATTTTCATTTTCTGTTAAGATCAAATGAATTTCATTTTGTGTTTTGGAATTGTTTTACTGGGTTTGAAAACTATACTACATGTGGCTTTCAATCCTAAACAAAACAGTAAGAAAGTTACAAGATTGGTGGTTTGGGGTTTTTTTCTCAAGTGTTTTAAAACATTTCTGACATTTTTAATAGTAAAAGGAAATCATATTTAGTACAGCTGGATCATTTCTACATAATTGGCTTTTCATCCTTGATCTGGGTTTGAACTGTTTACCCCCACTTTACTATTTAACCATTATCAGCTTCATTAATTAAACAGAAACAACCTCTAATAATTTATAAAATGCATATCAAAGAAAATTTAAACAAAGAATAGGATCTGGGCAAAATAACATCTCTCTTTTTTTTCCCCCAGTTTTTATTTATTTATTTTTAAATATAAATTTATTTATTTTAATTGGAGACTAATTATATTACAGTATTGTATTGGTTTTGCCATACATTGACATGAATCCGCTCTTTAAAAGCTGCTGCAACTAATCATAGGAGTTTCCAAGTTATTTTGTTGTTGTTTTCCATTTATTATGAAACAATACTGAAGATCTACAGCATTTCTCTTGGTGTAGTTATCTGAATTCTTTTAAACAAGAGTAATTCTGTTAACAACACTTTTCACTGATATGAAAAATAGAATTTTCAGCAGCTTATTTATGTCTATAAGCTATAAAACTCAGATTCCTATTTAATCAAGCCTTTAGATACATCTATTTGAATAGAATACTTTCTATTCTATTTAACTTTTAGTTGATTGAGTAAAAAATAGCATGGGAGACAGTTTATGATATGCTTAAAAGAGTGTACAAGCAAAATTATTAGTTTGTGTATCCATAAACAAAATTAGATTTAAATATTCAATTCCAAAAGATTGTTCTACTGGATTTTAATGAGACTGCCACAAAGCTCTAAGTGATTTATAGGAAAATATGCTCCAATCTTGTAATTTTTTTCCCCAAGGCTTTGTATTTTATAAAGTTGAGACTATTAGAAAAATAAGGCAAAAAACTAGAATGCTAGTTCAAAATAAAAGGGATAATGATGAGATGCAGACTTTATATATACATAAATGATGCTAGTGGCTGATCATCAGGTGACCTGTGCTTTGAGTTTCTTCTCTAGTTCACCATTGCACTTGACTGATTAAGGCATCAGTCTGTAGCTATAGAGAAGGAATGGCTTCTTAGGCTGATTCCATCAATGATCTTTTTCTGTTACTATCCCATTGGACTCTTGGTCTGCGGCTATCTTCTTCACTATTGCATTCCTAGTGCCCATTACAGGGCCTAACTCACAATAAATGCTCAATAAATATTTCTTGATTTGAATAAACAAATAAATTAAGAATGAATGGCAGCTATGCTAAACAGCTGAGTTACCTATACATGGGGAGTGAAAGTAAAGATGTAAAAAAGTAATGCCTCTGGCATTTTTTTTTAAAGAAAGTCAAAATACCCAATTAAGGACTTCATTATTTTACACCTTCTGTGTTGGATTCAAGATTTATTTATTCTTATTTTGTGGGAGGAAAACTGAGCACTGGTAGTTGACAGTTTGTTTATGTATCTATTAGTGCTTTTACTCCCTGGGCTATAAATTGGTTTTATTCATATTTATCTAATGAATTAATCATATATATACAGAGACCATGCTTATTTTTATTTCCGTGGTGCTTAATACAGTCACTTGCACATAAGATATAATCAATAAATGCCTGTTGAACCCAAAGTTGATACTTTCTCTAAAATATTTTCCTCTTCATTTTTATTTTGTTTCTAGTATATTAATGTATCAATAGTACAGTCCTTTCAGAATACAGAAATTGTAGGTAATAGTAGGGACATTTCTATGTATTTATAACTTATACTTAATACATTAAAAAAATCTTATTGATTAGCACTGGTTTATTTTACAGCTCCAAAAATGTATGGCTTCTAATTAACAGTAAATAATATTTCATGATATTTCTTCACTCAGCTTTTGCAGAATAGTATATATTTTTTAAGATCTTATTAATAAAATAATCAATGAAAAATTAATTATTATAACAATCTTAATTTCAAAGGTGGGAAATTTTTCCTATCTAGAGAATTTTTAAACTAATACTGCCCAGTATTTTCTTATAATACTAGTGAAAATCTTCAGAGAAAAAAGTATTATTTTTTCCTCCAAAGTGGCAAAGGTACAGGACAGCTTGTTAAGGGTTCTCATTTTGAGGGGGAAAAAATCACCTGGTTTAAACAGCCAGGTAAATCTCCTTTGTATGAATTAAAGAGCTGAATAATATCAGAGAAAATTTGAAAGTCACTGTTTATAATACTCACAGTCTTTACCTGGAAATTTCACCTTTGGTTTTAGGCTGTCAGATATTTTGTATAAATGCACTTTAAAATACAGAATTAAGTCTTCTAAGACTTCTTTTCATTATACTTCCCCTTTTCCTTAATCAATATCCTATTTGGCATAATGTTATAGAAATGCACATGGTTTGTGCAGACCATTTAGTTTTGTTTTAGCTTTATCAGCCTATTTTATTTAATGGGATATTAACAGATCAGCTCAGGCTCTAATTGTAAGGATAAAGTATTATTTGCATTTTTAACATAGTGTTTATAAAATTTTATGTAATGCTTATAAATTTTTGTGTAGTGCTTACAAATACTTGGCATTTCCTTTTTTATTAGTACCAGAGTTAGAATGGGTATATTGAAAATTATCTATGAAGGAGGATAGTTGTTCTTTCCTGTTTTTTAACTAAATCAAGTAATTCTTTGTTAGTAGCTCTTCTGAGTCCTGCCAGAATGGAGTTGTATTATTTTGACAAAATGCAGAAGTTGCACTAATAGTTATTAAAAAGCATCAAAACATTAACCTTTAGCAACCTCATTTTTCACTTGGTACCTTTGTTTAACTATTTTATCAAACTGAAGTTAAACACTAAAAATTAAAGTGAACAACTAATCTACTCTCTTCAGCCTAAAAAGAATAAATGTGACAGAAAGTAAAAGCATTAGAAGGAAAAACAGTGTAAACTGTTGTTTTAGTGTTAACTGATACAGTTCTAATTTTTTACAACTAGTGAAACTGAAGTGTCAGGGAATAGTGCAAGAAACACTTTATCATTTAATCTTCAGAATTTTAAGATTATAGATTCAATAGTATCAGGAACTGGTTTATTAAACATTACATGAACACTCTAGATTAAAGGATTTTCAGGGATTTCCTTGGTTGTCCAGTCGTTACAGGACGTGAGTTCACTCCCCAATCAGGGAACTAAGATCCTGCAAGCCATGAGGCCCAAATAACAAGACCAAAATAAATTTCAGATCAGAATATTTTAGCTCTCTAATCACAAATTTAATTGAGCTCACTTACAGAACACCTGATTAGGGAGTTCTTAACAAATATTAACAACTGCCCTAAATTTGTTGCCACTTGACTATAAACTAAGCACTTCTCTGACTACTAAAACAGAAGATAAATAAAATATAAATCATTTCTAGGTAGGAAGGAGGAGATGAATGTAGGTAACTACTATACAGGGTTCAGTAGAGTTCAGTCACTCAATCGTGTCCGACCCTGCGACCCCATGAATTGCAGCACGCCAGGCCTCCCTGTCCATCACCAACTCCCGGAGTTCACCCAGACTCACGTCCATCGAGTCAGTGATGCCATCCAGCCATCTCATCCTCTGTCGTCCCCTTCTCCTCCTGCCCCCAATCCCTCCCAGCATCAGAGTCTTTTCCAATGAGTCTACTCTCCGCATGAGGTGGCCAAAGTACTGGAGTTTCAGCTTTAGCATCATTCCTTCCAAAGAAATCCCAGTGCTGAGCTCCTTCAGAATGGACTGGTTGGATCTCCTTGCAGTCCAAGGGACTCTCCAGAGTCTTCTCCAACACCACAGTTCAAAAGCATCAATTCTTCGGCGCTCAGCTTTCTTCACAGTCCAGCTCTCATATCCATACATGACCACTGGAAAAACCATAGCCTTGACTAGACGGACCTTTGTTGGCAAAGTAATGTCTCTGCTTTTGAATATGCTATCTAGGTTGGTCATAACTTTCCTTCCAAGGAGTAAGCGTCTTTTAATTTCATGGCTGCAGTCACCATCTGCAGTGATTTTGGAGCCCCAAAAAATAAAGTCTGACACTGTTTCCACTGTTTCCCCATCTATTTCCCATGAAGTGATGGGACCAGATGCCATGATCTTCGTTTTCTGAATGTTGAGCTTTAAGCCAACTTTTTCACTCTCCTCTTTCACTTTCATCAAGAGGCTCTTTAGTTCCTCTTCACTGTCTGCCATAAGGGTGGTGTCATCTGCATATCTGAGGTTATTGATATTTCTCCCAGCAATCTTGATTCCAGCTGGTGCTTCTTCCAGCCCAGCGTTTCTCATGATGTGCTCTGTATATAAGTTAAATAAGCAGGCTGAAACTATACAGCCTTGACATACTCCTTTTCCTATTTGGAACCAGTCTGTTGTTCCATGTCCAGTTCCATGTTATTCCATGTCCATGTCCATGAAAGATGATGCTGTGAAAGTGCTTCACTCAATATGCCAGCAAATTTGGAAAACTCAGCAGTGGCCACAGGACTGGAAAAGGTCAGTTTTCATTCCAATCTCAAAGAAAGACAATGCCAAAGAATGCTCAAACTACCACACAATTGCACTCATCTCACACACTAGTAAAGTAATGCTCAAAATTCCAAGCCAGGCTTCAGCAATACATGAACCGTGAACTTCCAGATGTTCAAGCTGGTTTCAGAAAAGGCAGAGGAACCAGAGATCAAATTGCCAACATCCACTGGATCATGGAAAAAGCAAGAGAGGTTCCAGAAAAACATCTATTTCTGCTTTATTGACTATGCCAAAGCCTTTGACTGTGTAGATCACAATAAACTGTGGAAAATTGTGAAAGAGATGGGAATACCAGACCACCTGACCTGCCTCTTGAGAAATCTG
This sequence comes from Bubalus bubalis, assembly GCF_019923935.1. Taxonomy (NCBI): domain Eukaryota; kingdom Metazoa; phylum Chordata; class Mammalia; order Artiodactyla; family Bovidae; genus Bubalus; species Bubalus bubalis. The sequence goes on from NC_059162.1 coordinate 28,708,607, forward strand.
TATGCAGGTCAGGAAGCAACAATTAGAACTGGACATGGAACAACAGACTATACAGGGTAGAACATAGTAAGTGCTAAGCAGACAAAGAATTATAAGGACACAGCAGAGGAAGAAATAAATATTAGCATAGCCCACAGTAAGCATTTCCATGGACTATACACTCCATGGAATTCTCTAGATCGGAATGCTAGAGTGGTAGCCTTTCCCTTCACCAGTGAATCTTCCCAACCCAGGGATTGAACCAGTCTCCCACACTGCAGGCAAATTCTTTACTAGCTGAGCCACAAGGGAAGCCCAAACATTTGTAGATGACATCTATCATTCTTTCTAGCCACCTGGTACCTGAAACTTTTCACTATGTTTGAAAAAGTTCCTCTCATGATTCTTCGTAGGGTGGAGCCCAGATTTCACTATGTAAACTAAAAATGTGGCCTTCCTTGCAGCTAGAACATGGGCCCATGACTTAGTCCCAACTGACCAGATATTTTCCCTACTCTCATTCTTCCCAATAGCAAAGATTGCACAGAACTCTCCATGGTAGTGGCTGAAACTGCAAATAATGTTACAGGAGCAACTATAGTAGACATATTTAAAAACTGTCTGCATAACAAACTGAAGCACCTAGTAATAAAGATGGTGGCTGTAATATTCTCACTAGACAAGTCCTGCAACATGATTTGGAACATTGTTTCTGGTTGCACAACTACGAAGTTGATTTTCCAGTCTTCCTAGTGGATCTTTCAGCAAACCAATATCCTTAAAACAAATGATTTTCCATTCAAATCAATCAGAATTTTATTATTTAGTTAGCATCTAAGAGGGTTTCCCTGGTGGCTCAGCTGGTTAAGGACTGGCCTGTGAATGCAGGAGATGCAAGAGACGTTGGTTCAATCCCTAGGTCAGGAAGATCCCCTGGAGAAGGAAATGGCAACCAGAGGAGCTTGGCAGGCTACAATCCATGGGGTCACAAAGAGTCAGACATGACTGAGTGTGCGTATAGACACACACTCAAAATGTAAGAATGTTGGTGGACACAGCACTTGATAAATAGTAGTATGCTTTTCTTGTGTCATAATTCCATCTGCTACCCCAGGATGCTAAACAGGACTTTCTAGTATATGTAATTCAATGGTCCCCCAGTTCAGCTAACCATCAGAATCAAACTGAGGAGCTTTTAAATTCAAGCTAATGGAATACCAGACCACCTGATCTGCCTCTTGAGAAATTTGTATGCAGGTCAGGAAGCAACAATTAGAACTGGACATGGAAGAACGACTGGTTCCAAATAGGAAAAGGAGTACATCAAGGCTGTATAGTTTCACCCTGCTTATTTAACTTATATACAGAGCACATCATGAGAAACGCTGGACTGGAAGAAACACAAGCTGGAATCAAGACTGCTGAGAGAAATATCAATAACCTCAGATATGCAGATGACACCACCCTTATGGCAGAAAGTGAAGAGGAACTCAAAAGCCTCTTGATGAAAGTGAAAGAGGAGAGTGAAAAAGTTGGCTTAAAGCTCAACATTCAGAAAACGAAGATCATGGCATCTGGTCCCATCACTTCATGGGAAATAGATGGGGAAACAGTGGAAACAGTGTCAGGCTTTATTTTTTGGGGCTCCAAAATCACTGCAGATGGTGACTGCAGCCATGAAATTAAAAGACGCTTACTCCTTGGAAGGAAAGTTATGACCAACCTAGATAGCATATTCAAAAGCAGAGGCATTACTTTACCAACATAGGTTCGTCTAGTCAAGGCTATGGTTTTTCCTGTGGTCACGTATGGATATGAGAGTTGGACTGTGAAGAAGCTGAGCACCGAAGAATTGATGCTTTTGAACTGTGGTGTTGGAGAAGACTCTGGAGAGTCCCTTGGACTGCCAGGAGATCCAACCAGTCTATTCTGAAGGAGCTCAGCCCTGGGATTTCTTTGGAAGGAATGATGCTAAAGCTGAAACTCCAGTACTTTGGCCACCTCATGCAGAGAGTTGACTCACTGGAAAAGACTCTGATGCTGGGAGGGATTGGGGGCAGGAGGAGAAGGGGACGACAGAGGATGAGATGGCTGGATGGCATCACTGACTCGATGGACGTGAGTCTGGGTGAACTCCGGGAGTTGGTGATGGACAGGGAGGCCTGGCGTGCTGCTGATTCATGGGGTCGCAAAGAGTCGGACATGACTGAGTGACTGAACTGAACTGAATGGAACTTGATCAAGAGGACCTGATGGCATCATTCATTCATTGCACAATATTTATTGAACACTTACTATTTTTCAGGCACTCTGAAGGTGCCAGGAATCAGTAACAGCAAAAATAAACATTATCTCAGATTTAGTGCAGATTACTGTCTTATGGGGAAACAAAGTAATCTCATAATCATATTAATGAAACATCACTATAAATAAATGTGTGAAAAAACATAGTTTTATGACTGCATGTAATAAAAGAAACTAACCAAAACTGAGAGATTGCACAAAACTTCCCAGATGAAGGATTGAGTTGAGATCTGAAGAAGTAAAGGCATTTGATTTAGGCCTTGAAGAATCTCAGGCAAATATGCAAGAGTGAAAGTCAGATCAGTGATCAGATTAGATAACATGTTTCATGGAACTACGAGAGAGCTAGAGACCAAGAGAGAGCCGCCACCTCTTTATTTTTTTAATGGTTCTTTTTTGTTGTTATTATTGAGATATATTGACATAAAACACTTTCAGTTTTAGGTGTACAACATAACAATTTGATACATATATGTATTTTGAAATGATCATCATACTAAGTCCAGTCAACACCCATTACAACACATAATTACATTTTCTCCTTGTGATAAGAACCCTCAAGAGCTACTCTCCTAGAAACCGTCAAATATATAATGTAGTCCTATTGACTACAGTTACCAGACTGCAAGACTTATTTATTCTATAACCGGAAATTTGTAATCTTTTTCCACACTTACCAATTTCACTCATATGCCATGCCCACCTCTAACAGCCACAAATCTGTTCTCTGTATCTGTGAATTTGGGGATTTTGTTTGCCTGCTTGGTTGTTTGTTCATTTTTAGGTTTCACACATAAATGAGATCTTTTTTCTGTTTGACATTTCACTTGGCATAAGGCCTCAAGATCCATTCATATTGTTGCAAAAAGCAAAATTTTATTCTTTTTTATGACCGAATAATATTCCGTTGTATACATATACCACATTTTTTACCCATTCATCTGACTATGAAGATTAACATGAAGAGGAACACACCAAGACACATTGTAATCAAAGTGACAAAAATTAAAGATAGGGACTTCCCTGGTGGTCCAGTGGTTATGAATCCACCTTGCAATGTAGGAGATATGGGTTCAATTCCTGGTCAGGGAGCTAAAATCCTGCAGGCCATGGAGCAATTAAAACCTGATGTAGCCAACTACATAAATATTTTTTAAAAATTAAAGGTAGGGAATACTAAAAGCATCAAAGGAAAAGCAATGAATCATATACAAGGGAACTCTCATAAGATTATCAGCTGATTTTTTTCAGTAGAAACTCTACAGGACAAAAGGGAGTGGCACAACATATTTAAAGTGATGAAAGGGAAAAACCTAAGACCAAAAATATTCTACCCAGCAAGGTTCTCGTTCATACTTGATGAAGAAATCATCTCTCAGTGAACTAAAGTCAATTCCATATCTTGGCTACAGTGTGTATTGTAAATATTCCAATGAACATGGGGGTGCGGATAGTGTTTTTATTTTCTTCACATAACTACCCAGAAGTGGAATTGGTGGATCATATTATAATTCTATTTTTAATTTTTTGAGGAACCTACATACTATTTTTCATAATTACTGTCAGTCGCCTCTTAAGAGGGTTCAAAGAGATCAGTATTATCAAGGAAAAGTCAAACTTCTGGAGACAGAAAATATGTTTGAAGAATTCAGGCAACTGAAAATTTTATTCACAAAAGAAAGGATGTTTCTGAGGGTACATCGTTAAGTCATCAGTTTCTAAACCAGCATACTGGTACCCCTGGAAATGCATAAGACATCCTTATATCACTGAAGGATGTTTTTGAGAAATCAATTTCAAGAACGTTGAGAAGTCTTTTTTACAATTGATCTGTGTGAGAATGAGCCTATGTTCATAATAATAATTATCCTAGTTTATAAAAGGAGTATATATTCTTCATCCAATCAAAATGTTACCATGATACTTTCCCCTGGGTCATATTTCCAAAGCATCAAACAAAAGCATAAATGAAAATACCAGTTTGGGAGAAATCTCCTTTAATAAAAAAACAAAGCACACTAACCCATCGGACTGCCTATCTTTCTTAATAAGACTTAGCATTAGATATTGGGTATTTTGGCCCACATAGGGATATTCTGAATTTAACAGATGAATAAGTATAAATTAGTGAGAATTCTTCTTTTAAATATAAATATAATACATATTTATATATGTTATATATATATGTATAATATACAGAGCTGACTGTGGCTCAAATCATGAACTCCTTACTGCCAAATTCAGACTTAAATTGAAGAAAGTAGGGAAAACCACTAGACCATTCAGGTATGACCTAAATCAAATCCCTTATGATTATACAGTGGACATGACAAATAGATTCAAGGGATTAAATCCGATAGACAGAGAGCCTGAAGAATTATGGATGGAGGTTCCTAACATGTACAAGAGGCTGTGATCAAAACCATGCCCAAGAAAAAGAAATGCAAAAAGGCAAAAGGGTTGTCTGAGGAGGCCTTACATATAGCTGAAGACAGAAGAGAAGCTAAAGGCAAAGGAGAAAAGGAAAGATATATCCATTTGAATGCAGAGTTCCACAGAATAGCAAGGAGAGAAAAGAAAGACTTCCTCAGTGATCAATGCAAAGAAATAGAGGAAAACAATAAAATGGGAAAGACTAGAGATTTCTTCAAGAAAATATCTAATTAGATATCTAATATTAGATATCTAATATCTAAACGAGGGAACATTTCATGCAAAGATGGGGACAATTAAGGACAGAAATGATATGGACCTAACAGAAATAGAAGATATTAAGAAGAGGTGGCAAGAATACACAGAAGAACTATACAAAAAAGATCTTCATGACCCAGATAACCATGATGATGTCATCACTCACCTAGAGCCAGACATCCTGGAATGTGAAGTCAAGTGGGCCTTAGGAAGCATCACTACAAATAAAGCTAGTGGAGGTGATGGAATTCCAGTTAACCTATTTCAAATCCTAAAAGATGATGTTGTGAAAGTGCTGCACTCAATATGTCAGCAAATTTGGAAAAATCAGCAGTGGCCATAAGACTGGAAAAGGTCAGTTTTCATTCCAATCCCAAAGAAAGGCAATGCCAAAGAATGTTCAAACTACCACACAATTGCACTCATCTCACACGCTAGCAAAGTAATGCTCAAAATTCTCCAAGCCAGGCTTCAAAAGTACATGAACCGTGAACTTCCAGATGTCCATGCTGGATTTAGATAAGGCAGAGGAACCAGAGATCAAATTGCCAACATCTGTTGGATCACTGAAAAGGCAAGAGAGTTCCAGAGAAACATCTACTTCTGCTTCATTGACTATGCCAAAGCTTTTGATTGTGTAGATCACAATAAACTGTGGAAAATTCTTCAAGAGATGGAAATACCAGACCACCTTACCTGCCTCCTAATAAATCTGTATGCAGATCAAGAAGCAACATTTAGAACTGAACATGGAACAACAGACTTGTTCCAAATAGGGAAAGGAGTATGTCAAGGCTGTATATGGTCACCCTGGTAATTTAACTTCTATGCAGAGTACATCATGCAAAATGCCAGGCTGGATGAAGCACCAGCTGGAATCAAGATTGCCGGGAGAAATATCAATAACCTCACATACTCAGATGACACCACCCTTATGGCAGAAAGCAAAGAAGAACTAAAGAGCCTCTTGATGAACGTGAAAGAGGAGAGTGAAAAAGTTGGCTTAAAACTCAACATTCAGAAAACGAAGATCATGGCATCTGGTCCCATCATTTCATGGCAAATAGATGGGGAAACAGTGGAAACAGTGGCTGACTTTATTTGTTGGGGCTGCAAAATCACTGCAGAGAGTGATTGCTGCCATGAGATTAAAAGATGCTTGCTCCTTGGAAAAAAAGCTATAACAAACCTAGACAGCAATATTAAAAAGCAGAGACATTGAAACATGTAAAATATCATGTATGAAACGAGTTGCCAGGCCAGGTTCAATGCACGATACTGAATGCTTAGGGCTGGTGCACTGGGACGACCCAGAGGGATGGAATGGGGAGGGAGGAGGGAGGAGGGTTCAGGATGGGGAACACATGTATACCTGTGGCGGATTCATTTTGATATTTGGCAAAACTAATATAATTATGTAAAGTTTAAAAATAAAATAAAATTAAAAATAAATAAATAAATAAAAGGAAGTTCCATTCTGGCATAGTAAAAAAATAAATAAATAAAAAGCAGAGACATTACTTTGCTAACAAAGGTCCATCTAGTCAAAGCTATGGTTTTTCCAGTAGTCATGTATGGATGTGAAAGTTGGACTATAAAGAAAGCTAAGGCCAAAGAACTGATGCTTTTGAACTGTGGTATTGGAGAAGACTCTTGAAAGTCCCTTGGACTGCAAGGAGATCAAACCAGTCAATCTTAAAGGAAATTAGTCCTGAATATTCATTGGAAGGACTGATGCTGAAGCTGAAACTCCAATACCTTGGCCACCTGATGTGAAGAATTGACTCACCGGAAAAGACCCTGATACTGGGAAAGATTGAAGGTGAGAAGAGAAGGGGACAACAGAGGATGAGATGGTTGGATGGCATCACGGACTCGATGGACATGAGTTCGAGTGAACACTGGGAGTTGGTGATGGACAGGGAGGCCTGGTGTGCTGCAGTCCATGGTGTCGCAGAGTTAGACACTATTGAGCAACTGAACTGAACTGAACTGAACTGATAATGTATATAAATAGAATATTTGGGAGACTCCCAAATATTTTGAGGTACATTGACTAAAATCCACAGGTAAATGATGTGCTTTATTCAATTAATTATTAAAACAAAATATATCAAATCATATAATTAAATATTCTAGTTAGCTAATTATCATCTTATAAATATTTACTATTTTTTATCGAATTTTATTTTAAAAGTGAATTCAGATATAAAGAACAAACTAGTGGTTACGAGTAGGGGAGGGGCAAAGTAGGTAGGGGTGAGGAAGTGGGTATAAGATAAGCTACAAGGATGTATTGTCCCACACAGGGAAAATTGCCAATAGTTTGTCATAACTGAAAATGGAATATAACCTTACAATTTTTATGAAAAATTAAAAATTCATAAGAAAGTATATTTATATTTATGATGAGCAATCACAGATAACTTAAAAATAATAAGTAGGTCAGTATTTCTTTAGAATTCTTGTAGAGAATGTACAAATGTATAAGGAAAGTGTTGTGCTCATCTTTGAGTGAGCATGCATGGTGACCACAGTTGTTTTGGGCAAGCACTATATTTAAAAAAATGTTTAATCTTTAGGTAGGGTTGTTGTGGGGAGGCACACTCTCGAATTCTTCACCGCAGAGCCTTCTACTTCCTATTATTAGCTCTTAGCTCCATTAACTAATTTGCTATTCCTGGTATGACCCCTCTTAGGCTAGAAATAGTATGCATTTGGAATAATACCAGGAGGTAGTTGTTGAAGGGCAGTTCTCCAAGGGTCTCTCACATTTACGCACATCTTCCAACTGAGGTATTTACTTCCCTTTATTCATACCATCTTTTCAAAGGTGTTTGACTAGAAAACAACCTTTAAGTATAAGATAGCATCTCCCTCCAGACCAAAAGGAAGGCATGCTTGCTGCTGCTGCTGCTGCTGCTGCTAAGTCGCTTCAGTCGTGTCCGACTCTGTGCGACCCCATAGACGGCAGCCCACCAGGCTCCCCCGTCCCTGGGATTCTCCAGACAAGAACACTGGAGTGGGTTGCCATTGCCTTCTCCAATGCATGAAAGTGAAAAGTGAAAGAGAAGTCACTCAGTCGTGTCCGACTCTTAGTGACCCCATGGACTGCAGCCCACCAGGGTCCTCCATCCATGGGATTTTCCAGGCAAAAGTACTGGAGTGGGGTGCCATTGCCTCCTTAATTATAAGATATTCACGTTCCCTAAACTCCAGATTTTCCTATAGAAACCCACCACATGTGCAGGTGTCATCCTGACCCCTTTACATCACTTTGTGGGAAAGCATTAAAGTGCTGATGCTCTGGCTCTTGTTATTGCAGAGAATAATAAACTACCCTCATCTCTGACCCAGGAATTTCCAGCATTGTTCCCTCTAATCTTTTATATGGTTCTTTCTCCAGCCTCAGGCAGTTTCCTAATATTCTTATGCTAATCAGTTTTTGGCTAAAGAATTTAGGTGGACTCTTCCTGAAGATTCAGGGCTGGGACTAGGATGAGGCAAGAGAGGTGTCCAGGGAAAAAAATTTAAAGAGGTCTTCACTTTTGGGCTCAAGCAAGAACCTAAGAATAAGTACCTCCTTGAAGTCTATGACCTGGACATCTCTCTTGCCTCACCCTAGTCCTAGCCATGTCCACATCTCCAGAGCACTCTTTCATTCTCCTCCTCCCTCTTCCTCTCTCAGGCTTTTTTCTCTGTAGTATTCTACCCCAAGAACCCTGGGATGTTGTGAAAAGTAAATGTACTAATATCTATAAATGTTTGTGTGTGCACGTGTGTGTGTGTATGCTAAGTAACTTCAGTTGAGTCCAACTCTGTGCGACCTGATGGACTGTAGCCCACCAGGCTCCTTTTTCCATGGGATTCTCCAGGCAACAATACTGGAATGCCCTCCTCCAGGGGATCTTCCCAATTCAGGGATTTAGTCCACATCTCCTGCATTGCAGGCAGATTTTTTACCACTGAGCCATGCGGAAGCACCTCTAAATGTTTATTGCAGGCTTAAAACATAGAAAGTGCTCAAAAAATGTTTATTTTTTGTGATTATTATTATAGATATTTTGTGTTTTTTGATGGATATATTTGTTAAGTTTTGTTGCTATTCTGTTTTTCTAACAAAGATGTTCCATTAAATCAAATTCACCAAAGAATTTCTATCAGATCAGATCAGATCAGATCAGTCACTCAGTCGTGTCTGACTCTTTGCGACCCCATGAATCGAAGCACGCCAGGCCTCCCTGTCCATCACCAACTCCCGGAGTTCACCCAGACTCACATCCATCGAGTCAGTGATGCCATCCAGCCATCTCATCCTCTGTCGTCCCCTTCTCCTCCTGCCCCCAATCCCTCCCAGCATCAGAGTCTTTTCCAATGAGTCAACTCTTCACATGAGGTGGCCAAAGTACTGGAGTTTCAGCTTTAGCATCATTCCTTCCAAAGAAACCCCAGGGCTGATCTCCTTCAGAATGGACTGGTTGGATCTCCTTGCAGTCCAAGGGACTCTCAAGAGTCTTCTCCAACACCACAGTTCAAAAGCATCAATTCTTCGGCGCTCAGCCTTCTTCACAGTCCAACTCTTACATCCATACATGACCACAGGAAAAACCATAGCCTTGACTAGATGAAACTTTGTTGGGAAAGTAATGTCTCTGATTTTGAATATGCTATCTAGATTGGTCATAACTTTCCTTCCAAGGAGTAAGCGTCTTTTAATTTCATGGCTGAAGTCAGCATCTGCAGGGATTTTGGAGCCCAGAAAAATAAAGTCTGACACTGTTTCCACTGTTTCCCCATCTATTTCCCATGAAGTGATGGGACCAGATGCCATGATCTTCATTTTCTGAATGTTGAGCTTTAAGCCAACTTTTTCACTCTCCACTTTCACTTTCATCAAGAGGCTTTTGAGTTCCTCTTCACTGTCTGCCATAAGGGTGGTGTCATCTGCATATCTGAGGTGATTGATATTTCTCCCGGCAATCTTGATTCCAGCTTGTGCTTCTTCCAGTCCAGCATTTCTCATGATGTACTCTGCATAGAAGTTAAATAAGCAGGGTGACAATATACAGCCTTGACGTACTCCTTTTCCTATTTGGAACCAGTCTGTTGTTCCATGTCCAGTTCTAACTGTTGCTTCCTGACCTGCATACAAATTTCTCAAGAGGCAGGTCAGGTGGTCTGGTATTCCCATCTCTTTCAGAATTTCCCACAGTTTATTGTGAGTCACACAGTCAAAGGCTTTGGCATAGTCAATAAAGCAGAAATAGATGTTTTTCTGGAACTCTCTTGCTTTTTCCATGATCCAGCGGATGTTGGCAATTTGATCTCTGGTTCCTCTGCCTTTTCTAAAACCAGCTTGAACATCAGGAAGTTCACAGTTCACATATTGCTGAAGCCTGGCTTGGAGAATTTTAAGCATTACTTTACTAGCGTGTGAGATGAGTGCAATTGTGTGGTAGTTTGAGCATTCTTTGGCATTGCCTTTCTTTGGGATTGGAATGAAAACGGACCTTTTCCAGTCCTGTGGCCACTGCTGTTTTCCAAATTTGCTGGCATATTGAGTGCAGCACTTTCACAGCATCATCTTTCAGGATTTGGAATAGCTCAACTGGAATTCCATCACCTCCACTAGCTTTGTTCGTAGTGATGCTTTCTAAGGCCCACTTGACTTTACATTCCCGGATGTCTGACTCTAGGTCAGTGATCACACCATCATGATTATCTGGGTCATGAAGATCTTTTTTGTACAGTTCTTCTGTGTATTCTTGCCATCTCTTCTTAATATCTTCTGCTTCTGTTAGGTCCATACCATTTCTGTCCTTTATGGAGCCCATCTTTGCATGAAATGTTCCCTTGGTATCTCTAATTTTCTTGAAGAGATCTCTAGTCTTTCCCATTCTGTTGTTTTCCTCTATTTCTTTGCATTGATCACTGAAGAAGGCTTTCTTATCTCTTCTTGCTATTCTTTGGAACTCTGCATTCAGATGTTTATATCTTTCCTTTTCTCCTTTGCTTTTCGCTTCTCTTCTTTTCACAGGTATTTGTAAGGCCTCCCCAGACAGCCATTTTGCTTTTTTGCATTTCTTTTCCATGGGGATGGTCTTGATCCCTGATAGCACTTTTTAAAGGAAAAAGATGACATCTAATGATATCTGGGGAGAAAGCAATGGCACCCCACTCCAGTACTCTTGCCTGGAAAATCCCATGGATGGAGGAGCCTGGAAGGCTGCAGTCCATGGGATCGCTGAGGGTCGCACATGACTGAGCGACTTCACTTTCACTTTTCACTTTCATACATTGGAGAAGGAAATGGCAACCCACTCCAGTGTTCTTGCCTGCAAAATCCCAGGGACGGGGCATTCTGGTGGGCTGCCGTCTATGGGGTCGCACAGAGTCGGACATGACTGAAGTGACTCAGCAGCAGCAGCAGCAGCAGCAATGATATCTGGAAATGGCTCACATTGTTTAGAAATTGCACATTACAATTCTAAACCTTTATTAAAAGCATATACAGCCTTATAAATGGAAAAGCTGAAATGTTGGCATCAGTCCAGAGAAGGAACTCAACTACATAGTCATTACTACCCGATTTGAGAGTAACAAAGCTAAAGTTATAACCTGCCATTACTCCCCACACATACACACATCATTCACAAGTGGGAAGAAAAGAAAAAAAAAAAGAAAGCAAGCATGCGTACTTCATTCAACTTTCCAATATATCAAAAATTAAAGCCACTATCTTCTTGGGAATTATGGTTTATATTGTGTGTGAAATTTAAAAACCTAATGTATCACCAGCTTTGTCTCTACTTACTCTTATAAGACCTGTGTCTTCTAACAAAATTTACATTTATATTTATGGATGTCCACTCCCTGGGCTTGGCTTCCCTTGTAACTCAGTCGGTAAAGAATCTGCCTGCAGTATAGGAGACTGGGGTTCGATCCCTGGATTGGGAACATCCTCTGGAGAAGGAAATGGCAACCCACTCCAGTATCCTTGCGTGGAAAATCGCATGGACAGAGGAGCCTGGTGGGCTGCAGTCCATGGGGTCGCAAAGAGTCGGGCACAACTGAGCAACTAACACGTCCTTACTTACTCCCTGGGGTCAGCGGTAAAGAATCTGCCTGCCAATGCAGGAGATCCAGGTTTGATCCCTGGATCAGGAAGATGCCCTGGGGAAGGAAATGGCAACCCACTCTAGTATTGTTTCATGAGAATTCCAAGGACAGAGGAGCCTGGTAGGCTATGGTCCATGGGGTTGCAAAGAGTCGTACACAACTTAGCAAATAAACAACAACAAAGAATGTGTTACGTGTGATAACAGACAGGACCAAAGACTCTGGATTCACATTGTTTTGCCCCTCCTATCCCAGTAAAAGCCATAGTCTCTGCTGGGTGCTTTCTACTGGATGGTTCTGCCTTTATCAAGCACCACTCCCACTTCAGTTACATATAAGTCCATCCACGAGATACCATCCCCCCAGACCCACTGCCTTCTTCTTCAGCTGGACCTCATACTGATTCCCAAAGACCTCACTCTCAACTTGTCTCTAAGAAGTTGAACAATACTATAGAAAATTGTAAAATCATGGAGATTGTGCCACCACACAAGTATAATTTCTAATTTTAATCAGACCTCTAACACCTCTCATTTATTTTTAACCATTGGAACCTCTCCTTCTATGAGATATTGCAAATGTTCTATGGTAGATTGTAAAACTGGACTCCATCTTTTCCTTCCCAGAAAGAAGTGGGGTGTATTTCTCCATCCCGTGAATGTGGGCTGGCCACATGATTTGCTTTGGCCAGTGAGACACTGTAGTATACATGAGTAAGCAGAGGTGAGGAAACACTTGCACATTTGGTCTTGTATTGATCTTGTTGTTACACAGCCATGTGAACAAGCTATGGCTAGCCTACTAAAGGGTGAGAGATCAATGCCCAGGCACCACCATCACTCCAGTTGACAGCAGGCCTACCATCAGACATGTGAGTATACCCAGGACCAGCTAGCCCTCTGCCAACCAATCACAAATCTAGAATCAGCCAAATCTGACCCATATGAGAAAGACAACTCAGAAGAGTAGTGAGCAAAATAAATGACTACTGTTTTAAACCACTAAGCTGTGGGGTAGTTTCTTGTGTAGCAGTAAACAAATGGTATATACCCTCTGATTTCCTTCAGTAATTGCTTAATTCCAAACCCTTGCATCACTTACAAACCATGCCCCACCCCTGTCAGCACCTGATTTTACCCCCTTTTTTAATGAGAAATACACTTAACTCCTCACCCTACCCTGATACCACACTACAGTGTAGTGGTAGAGAGTACTGATTCTGAAGCCAGACTCCCAATTCTTATCTTGTCTCTAAAACATATAAACAGTAAGACAAAATTACACATTCCTTCTCTATTAAAGTAGGGATAATGATAATACCTAGCACATATAGTTGTTGTGAAAGTTATTTATGAAGAAGCCTTCAGATAATTTCATTGCACATAGTGAATGTTTTAAAAATATAAGCTACTATTATTTTATTGTGCACTAACCAATGATAGGGGACTGGAATGCAAAAGTAGGAAGTCAAGAAACACCTGGAGTAACAGGCAAATTTGGCCTTGGAGTACGGAATGAAGCAGGGCAAAAGTGAATAGAGTTTTGCCAAGAGAACGCACTGGTCATAGCAAACACCCTCTTCCAACAACACAAGAGAAGACTCTACACATGGACATCACGAGATGGTCAACACCAAAATCAGATTGATTCTATTCTTTGCAGCCAAAGATGGAGAAGCTCTATACAGTCAACAAAAACAAGACCAGGAGCTGACTGTGGCTCAGGTCATGAACTGCTTATTGATAAATTTAGACTTAAATTGAAGAAAGTGGAGAAAACCACTAGACCATTCAAGTATGACCTAAATCAAATCTCTTATGATTATACAATGGAAGTGGGAAATAGATTTAAGGGACTAGATCTGATAGACAGAGTGCCTGATGAACTGTGGATGGAGGTTCGTGACATTGTATAGGAGACAGGGATCAAGACCATCCCCGTGGAAAAGAAATGCAAAAAAGCAAAATGGCTGTATGGGGAGGCCCTACAAATAGCTGTGAAAAGAAGGGAAGCAAAAAGCAAAGGAGAAAAGGAAAGATATAAGCATCTGAATGCAGAGTTCCAAAGAATAGCAAGGAGAGATAAGAAAGCCTTCCTCAGCAATCAATGCAAAGAAATAGAGGAAAACAACAGAATGGGAAAGACTAGAGATCTCTTCAAGAAAATTAGAGATACCAAGGGAACATTTCATGCAAAGATGGGCTTGATAAAGGACCGAAATGGTATGGATCTAACAGATGCAGACAATATTAAGAAGAGGTGGCAAGATAACACAGAAGAACTGTACAAAAAAGAGCTTCACGACCCATATAATCACGATGGTGTGATCACTGACCTAGAGCCAGACATCCTGGAATGTGAAGTCAAGTGGGCCTTAGAAAGCATCACTACAAACAAAGCTAGTGGAGGTGATGGAATTCCAGTTGAGCTATCTCAAATCCTGAAAGATGCTAGTGGAGGTGATGGAATTCTGGTTAACCTATTTCAAATCCTGAAAGATGATGCTGTGAAAGTGCTGCACTCAGTATGTCAGAAAATTTGGAAAACTCAGCAGTGGCCACAGGACTGGAAAAGGTCAGTTTTCATTCCAATCCCAAAGAAAGGCAATGCCAAAGAATGCTCAAACTACCGCACAACTGCACTCCTCTCACACGCTAGTAAAGTAATGCTCAAAATTCTAAAAGCCAGGCTTCAGCAATATGTGAACTGGGAACTTCCTGATGTTCAAGCTGGTTTTAGAAAAGGCAGAGGAACCCGAGATCAAATTGCCAACATCCACTGGATCATGGAAAAAGCAAATGAGTTCCAGAAAAACATGTATTTCTGCTTTATTGACTATGCCAAAGCCTTTGACTGTGTGGATCACAATAAACTGTGGGAAATTCTGAAAGAGACGGGAATACCAGACCACCTGATCTGCCTCTTGAGAAACCAGTATGCAGGTCAGGAAGCAACAGATAGAATGGGACATGGAACAACAGACTGGTTCCAAATAGGAAAAGGAGTACGTCAAGGCTGTATATTGTCACCCTGCTTATTTAACTTATATGCAGAATACATCATGAGAAACACTGGGCTGGAAGAAGCACAAGCTGGAATCAAGATTGGCGGGAGAAATATCAATAACCTCAGATATGCAGATGACACCACCCTTATGGCAGAAAGTGAAGAGGAACTCAAAAGCCTCTTGATGAAAGTGAAAGTGGAGAGTGAAAAAGTTGGCTTAAAGTTCAACATTCAGAAAATGAAGATCATGGCATCTGGTCCCATCACTTCATGGGAAATAGATGGGGAAACAGAGGAAACAGTGTCAGACTTTATTTCTGGGGGCTCCAAAATCACTGCAGATGGTGACTGCAGCCATGAAATTAAATGACGCTTACTCCTTGGAAGGAAAGTTATGACCAACCTAGATAGTATATTGAAAAGCAGAGACATTACTTTGCCAACAAAGGTCCATCTAGTCAAGGCTTTGGTTTTCCAGTGGTCACGTATGGATGTAAGAGTTGGACTGTGAAGAAAGCTGAGCGCCGAAAAATTGATGCTTTTGAACTGTGGTGTCAGGGAAGACTCTTGAGAGTCCCTTGGACTGCAAGGAGATCCAACCAGTCCATCCTAAAGGAGATGAGTCCTGGGTAGTTCATTGGAAGGACTGATGTTGAAGCTGAAGCTCCAATACTTTGGCCACCTCATGGGAAGAGTTGACTCATTTGAAAAGACCCTGATGCTGGGAGGGATTGGGGGCAGGAGAAGAAGAGGACGACAGAGGATGAGATGGCCGGATGGCATCACCGACTCGATGAACATGAGTTTAAGTGAACTCCGGGAGTTGGTGATGGACAGGGAGTCCTGGCGTGCTGCTATTCATGGGGTTGCAAAGAGTCGGACACGACTGAGCAACTGAACTGAACTGAACCAGTGATCCAGGACTTGATCTTTTAACAGCTTTATTCACATGTTTATTTATAAATAGCCCATACAATTCATGCAGATAAAGCATACATTTCAGTGATTTTTAGTATATTCAGTGTAGTGCAAACATCATCACAATCTAACTTTAGAGCAGACTCTTAACACTTTGCCCCAGTACAGACTGAGGCACCTCCCTAAAATCCTTAAGTACAGCTAACTTGAAGCTTAGGTATTTATAAATTTAACTACTGACCCAAAGATAAAAGGGACTGTAACACGGGAAAAGATGATCATGGAAAACAAAATTTTAGTTATCATTGCCCTAGAATCTACTGGCAATACTTTATCCCAGTGTTTCCTACCAGTGATCTCTCTCATTTATCCCTCTGTTGGCCACAGAGTTGTAGAATGGCAGCTGTCCTCTCAAAATCAGGGGTCACTTTAGCATCATCGTTTCCTTTCCAAGCCATGACCTCTCACTCTTTCTCAGACCCAGCTAGAGAAAAGTTGACCTCTACCTAGAGGCCATATTTTCTCCTTAAGGATGATTGATAGTGGGAACAAGGATTAAATTCAGGAAATATCTTCTATTTCCCACCATGTTAAGTATGATATGGACCCTGGTCCCAGAAAATCAATCCATAATAGTTGACAGTATAGTTTCCAAAGTCTGACTCATTCAATCTTAACTAGGATCATGTGTGGTTCACTGACTGTTCTACTCAGACACTGCTATGTCAGATGCAGTTCAGTTTCTTTTTATACACCTTTCCTCCAGGTAATAGTTAAAAGAATTTCAGACCTTCATGCTCCTGTTGTGGACTGTTTCTGAAGTTCTTATAAGGAAATACTTATACCAAAAACATTCACACTCCTAAAGAAAAATAATAATTATATTATGTCATAGAGAAGCATAAGACTGGAAATATCAAGAAAACTTTTAACTGTAGGCAGTTTTATTAAAAATGCAATATATGTGCAAAAGATACACATAATTCATTCAAACCCTAGTATTAAGTGATATACAGTATATGGATCTTAATACCTTTCTAAAGTATTAAATTTTCTGAATCTCAGAAAACATTATGTCCCAAGGTTTTGAATAAGGAATTATGAACTTGTATAATCAAAAGCTGATTTAGGGAAAGTGGTCAAATCTGAAAAGAAAAATTTGTGCTCTCTAGATAACACTAAAGCTCTCTGATGCATACGGCATTGTTTAAAGGAAATCTAGGCTTCCTCGGTGACTCAGAAGGTAAAAGAATCTGCCTGCAAGTCAGGAGACCCAGGTTCAATTCCTGGGTTGGGAAGATCCCCTGGAGAAGGATCTTCTACCCACTCCAGTATTCTTGAGTGGAGAATTCCTTGGACAGAGTAGATTGGCAGGCGATATAGTTCATGGGGTCACAAAGAGTCAGACACAACAGAGCAACTAATACTTCAACACTTTCACAGAGGAAATCTAACACATGGTAATTGTGAGGATTATATAACTGAATCACCATAAAGTCCTTAGAATACTGACAGGTGCAGAGTAAGCACTTAATAAACATCAGTATTACTGTCAATACTGATAGCAATTATGATATAATTCTTTCTACAGACCAGGTGTTAGAGACGGTTATGCTGCTATGCTGTGTTGCTAAGTCACTTCAATAGTGTCCGACTCTGTGGGACCCCATGTTCCACCAAGCTCCTCTATCCATGGGATTCTCCAGGCAAAAATACTGGAATGGGTTGCCATGCCCTCCTCCAGGGCATCTTCTCGATCCAGGGATCCATACTGTGTCTCTAAAGTCTCCTGCATTGGCAGGCAGGCTCTTTACCACTAGCGTCACCTGGGAAGCCCTATAGAAGCATAAAGCAAGTATATCTTCCAAAGTTTGATTTCCCAGGTCAGGAAAAAGTGGGGAAGGACAAGATAGACAGAGCAGAGAACGGTAATAGGAAAAACCTTCCACAGGATAGCACAATAAGAGGTAGAATTCAAAAGTGTTGATTAAGTACTTTTGTGCCTTTTGAATAGACCTAAAAAGTCTTCTTCCAGATTTCATTAGGAACAGATTGCATGAGTGTAGCAAAAAGAGAATTATAGAATTCGCCTAGATTGTCTCTCCTATGGGCCACTGACTGTTGTGTATACTTAGCATGTCACCTTTGCATAAGGTAAACGTCCTATAAAGCTGTGATTCAGATGGTGAGGGAAAGTGTAGGAGAGCACTATTTGCATGGAATTGTGGTTTTAGTAAAAGAATATATTAAAATATTGTTTGCAAATTCTGCAACAGTGGGGTAAGTGGGCCAGCCGTATTATCTATAGGAGGTATGGTAGGCAGATTTTCTTCCAGAATATGCTGAGAATACAAAGGTAAAAAGTCAATTCTCCTCTCCAACCCCCTTCTCTGACCTCTCACTACTGCCATGGCACTCTTGCCCTTTCACTGGGCTCCTAATTCTGTTATTACCTTCAACTATTTATAAGAGTTTGAACTCTTTCTCCCATTAGAATATAAACTCCCTAAGGGTCAAGACCTTGTGTCATTCTCTGCTGTATTTCCAGACACCAAACAGTGCCTGAAACAAGACTTTTCAAAAATATTTACAGTAATAATCAATGGAAAAGAACAAAGCTTGACACACAAGCTTGTGATATAATAGCACAACTCATTGCTGTTCTAGTTAAATTTATTTTCAATTAATAATTGAGCTAAAATAGAAAAAAATAGGTAAGCAGACAATGACTCTACCTCACACCCATTAAAATGGCTATTGAAGAAAACATAAAATAACAAGTGTATGCAAAGATGTGAAGAAATTGAAACCCTTATGTACTGTTGGTAAAAATGTAAAATGATGCAGCCACTGTGGCAAACAGTTTGGTCATTCCTCAAAAATTTAAAAATAGAATTAACCATGTCCCCATTCCACTTCTGGATATACACTCAAAAGAATTTAAAGGAGGGATTCAAACAGATATTTATACATGTATTCATAACAGCATTATTCACAACAGCAAAAAGATGAAGGCTCCCCAAGGGTCCATCAGTAGCTGTCATTGTTGAGTCATGTCCAAGTCTTTGTGATCCCACAGATTGTAGCCCACCAGGCTCCTCTGTCCATGGGATTCTCCAGGCAAGAATAATGGAGTGGGTTGCCAGTTCCTCCTCCATGGGATCTTCGTGATCCAGGGATAGAACATGAAGTCTCCTGCACTGGCCAGCAGATTCTTTACCACTGAGCCACCATGGAAGCCTGTACATATGCACACACATATATATGAATATTAGTCAGTCTTAACAAGAAAGGAATTTCTGCTTGCATGGATGAACCTTGAGGACATTATGCCAAGTGAAATAAGCCATTCACAAAAATGACAATTATGTTTTCTATGATTCCACTTGTATGAGGTATCTAATGTAGTTAAATTCATAGAGACAGAAAATAGAGGAGTGGCTGCCAAGGGCTGGGAGGAAGGCAGAATAAGGAGTTAAAGTCTAATGCTGTTGTGTTTAGTTGCTAAGTAGCTTTCCACTCTTTGCAACCCCATGGACTGCAGCACACCAGGTTTTCTAGTCCTTCACTATCTCCCAGAGTTTGCTCAAATTCATTGTATCAGTGAAGCTATTCAACCATCTTATCCTCTGTCACCCCCTTCTCCTCCCGCCCTCAACCCTTCTGAGCATCAGTCTTTTTCAGTGAATCGGTTCTTAGCATCAGGTGGCCAAAGTACTTGAGCTTAGGCTTCATCATCAGTCCTTCCAATGAATAGTCAGGGCTGATTTCCTTTAGGATTGACTGATTTGATCTCCTTGCAGTCCAAGAGACTGTTAAGACTTCAGTTTTGCAAAATGAAAAGAATTCTGCAGATGAATGGTAGTGATGACTGCACAACAACTTGAATGTACTTAATACTATTGGTTAAGATGATAAATTTAAAGCGTGTTTACCACATTAAAAGAAAAAAAATATTAAACGGTGATAAGAGCAATCCACATCAATCAAAACCAGTAGGAACAGGGGAAACTCAAGACTAGCCCAGCCTTAACACAACTTGACCACCAGGCAGTGGAAACAGGAAACCAAAGGCGTGGCAAGGGCAGGCCTCTGGGGCTCTTGCACAGGGCGAGGATGCGGGGAAGCCGCAGGTTAAAGACGGTCAGCACCACCGAGGCTGCCACTGCGCAAGCGCATATCGCGGGTGCCGCCGAGGCTCCTTTTAAACGTACCCGGAAGTGACGTCTGTAAAGCTGAGACTCGCTCAGGGACGCGCTGAGTTCTTGGCACTGGTGAGCGGTGTTCTGACTGCGGTCCTGGGGCCGCTATGAGCTGCACCATCGAGAAGATTCTGACAGACGCTAAGACTCTACTGGAGAGGCTGAGGGAGCACGATGCGGCCGCCGAGTCACTAGTGGATCAGTCGGCGGCTCTGCACCGGCGGGTAGCCGCTATGCGGGAGGCGGGGACAGCGCTTCCGGACCAGGTCAGGCAGAGGGTACGGGCCCGTGCCCTCGGGTTTCTGGGCACTTGAGGGGTGGAGGATGAGGTGAAGTGGAAACTCGGCTTGGAGGTTTTTTTCTGGTCCCAGAGGGTGGCTGTGAGACCTTTCTGTGGGGTCGGGGCTGCCAGTGCTGTCCTGGAGTTCTGCCTCCTTCCTCTTCAGTTGCGTCTGCGGCTGTTATGTTTACGGCGCGATTAGTTTGTCTCTTGTTTGTCCAGTATCAAGAGGATGCATCCGATATAAAGGACATGTCCAAATACAAACCTCACATTCTGCTGTCCCAAGAGAATACACAGATTAGAGACTTGCAGCAGGAAAACAGAGGTTAGTCAGGCCTTTTTGTGTGTAATGATTTTCTCATATCCAGTGATATTTCAAAAGTTCTTGCAAAAATGACAAGTCACAAAAGTGCACATGCTGTGGTGGTGATTTAGTCACTAAGTCGTGTCCGACTCTTGCGACCCCATGGACTGTAGCCTGCCAGGCTCCTCTGTCTGTGGGATTCTCCAGGCAAGAATAATGGAGTGGGTTGCCATAGCCTGTGATGACCCAGTAGCAGTAAAGTTTATTACATTACTCTTTTCAAGGTCATCTGACTGATTTTGTATTTAAACGCAGCTTATCCAAGAGGTGCTTAGTAGAGTTGAATTATTATTGCATGGCTTGTTAGGTGTCTGGAGACTAAGGGTTGCATAATGGAAGAGTTAATATCCTCAAGGGCTTAAGATTTAATGTTTAAATATTAATTGAAATAAACATTAAAGCTAGGATTGAAGGGATTTTTATGTTCTTATGCAAGGTGGAAGAGCTAAAGTTAATCCTTGGGTGTGTATTCTTGGGCTTGGTGAATAGATTGTTAATGATAGTAGTATGAATAGTTATTTGTATATAAATTTACAGAGGGCCTTCACATATATCATGCAATACATATATGTATTCTCATATGTTCATTTTGAAGTAGACAAGCCAGGTTTTTATTATTACAAGGCAGATAAGAAATAGGCTCAGAGAGGTTACATGATTTAAGAGTAGTAATCTAGTAATTCACAGAATTGAACTTAAACTCATGCTTCTGATGCCACATCCCATGTTGATTCTACCAGATTTTGCTGCTGCTGCCTGGAAAGATATTTTTTTGCATAGACCATGACTGTTGAGTTTTGTGGACTTAAACGCCAATTTACATCTTTGGGTTCATAATACTTCACGCATGTCATAAAATCCAGCTGTTTGAGTTTGGCTTTAGGAGGTATCTCAGACATCACTGCCAAGTTATTTTGTTTTTTTGATAGAGCTATGGGTTTCCTTGGAGGAACACCAGGATGCTTTGGAACTCATCATGAGCAAATACCGAAAACAGATGTTACAATTAATGGTTGCTAAAAAAGCAGCGGATGCTGAACCGGTCCTGAAAGCTCACCAGTCTCACTCTGCAGTAAGAAACTTTGATGGATAAATTCTAAATGAATTCAAGTCTTGACGTTGTTTTAGATCATGTGCTTGCTTTTGAAGTAAGCTTGTTTTCCTTTCATGTTTACCACATTTGCTGTAGGTTTTAGTATAGCTTTGTAAAAATATGAGTAGAAAAACGGGGGTAAAGGGCCTTTTATCTGAGTAAGACTCAAGTTCATCCCTCCACTAAGATCTCTCTTCAAGATGTTAATGAACACTTAGTTTTTCCACTGAACAATGTCAGTTAGCGTTAAAGTGAAAATGAAAGTCACTCAGTCATGTCTGATTCTTTGGGACCCCAAGGACTGTACAGTTCATGGAATTCTCCAGGCCAGAATACTGGAGTGGGTAATCTTTCCCTTTTCCAGGGTATCTTCCCAATCTAGGGATTGAACCCAGGTCTCCTGGATTGCAGCCAGATCCTTTACCAGCTGAGCCACAAGGGAAGCCTGTTAGTATTAAAGGTATTCGGTAAATACTTGAGTTGTTATTATGGTATGTTTCACTAAACTGTAAGCTCCTTGCTTGTAAGGAGCATGAATTTATCTTTTATCCCTAACATAGTACTTGGCACATAGCAGGGGAGTCAGTATACATAGCATCATACTGTGTTGTTAGGAGAGAGAAGTACGGTTTAAAAAAAAAAAAAGGGCGTAGTTTCTATACTCTTGTTGCTTATGGCTTAATTTGGGAGATGCAGTAATTTTCTTAAGTTTGTAGAGTGCTTTAGAGTTGTCTTTGTACGTTTGCATGTACTATATCATTTAATCCTAAATTAATAGATTGACACCTCACTATTTGCTGCAGTGGAGTTTATGGAAGATAAGTTTCATCTGAGATTCCATTGAAAGCATTTTAATGAATTTAACTAACTAAGGTCATAGGGAACAGGGATCTTTTAAATATGTGAATGACTTTCATCTGTGATCCAAAGGAGAAAAACCTGATCCTTGAAGAAGACAGAATTTAGCTTATATGAAAAGCCTGCTAAGAGGTATGTCCAAAGATAGAATAAGGTACCTTGGAATGTGGCAAGCTTCCTGCCAATAAAAGTATTTAAATTTAAGTTAAACAGCCATTTAGAGATAGCGTCCAATATGTAGTGGATGATTAGACTAGAGTCAATCTTCTGAAAATGAATTATCTGTGAATATCACAAGATAAGTTAATTATGGCTTTACCTCTGAGGACTTAGATTGTAGTGAAATTACTATAACCTCTGTACCACAGATTAAATGAATTTTTAACATCATAATACACATGGTCTCGTGACCTTCATATCTGCTAAAAAAATGACTTTTTCACTTTCTTATTCTGAATATCTTCACAGGAAATTGAGAATCAGATAGACAGAATCTGTGAAATGGGAGAAGTGATGAGGAAAGCAGTTCAAATGGATGATGACCAATTTTGTAAGATTCAGGAAAAACTAGCGCAATTAGAGGTAAGATTATTGCTGTTTTAGGTTCATAATATCTTAGGGAGTTTTCAGAGTCTGAAAGGTATGCCATCATTGTATATCACTGCAGTGTATTGATGTTTCCTCTGTGGTCTGATTTAAAATTAAAACATCCTCCATACCCTTTTGAAGAAAGGAAATGTAATCAGAAGCAAACAATGAAAATGCTTATTGGCTAGAAATTGATATATCATACTGAGAGGGTAAAGGGAGTGGAAAGGACAGATTACATGTGAGCTAAAGTCCCTCATTTGCTGTAAAAAAGAACTCAAATAGATACTGTTTAAACTTGATGATCAGGAAATAGCAGTACAAGACATATTATTTAGAATTATGGAAATAAACACCTAAAGAAATAGATAAAAATATTAAAAGTGGTTGCCTTTGGGAAACAAAGCCAAGGGACTGAAGACTATTTTACAGGTCTTTTAGTTTTGATTTTTTTTTTTAATCAATTTTTATTTTAAAGTCTTGATTTTGTTTTAAAGCTGTTTTAATGTAATGTTTTGATTAAAATGGGAATAATTTACAAAGAAAGGCCTGGAGTGTTAGTGTGCCCATACAGTTGTTAAAGAGAAACATTACAATAGATGATATGAATGTTACACTTATTACAAATTCTGCCATGGGCCCTTGGAAAATTACCAGAGAGAAAAAGACAGGGTCCCTCCTCAGAGTCTAATGATAGCAATAAAACTAATAAATTTTTTTGGTATGAAATGGTATGTAAATGCTAGGAGAGAGATACAGGGTATGTCTTGGTGAAACCTGAAAATGCTGTGGTTTACCAGAATTTCCTGCAGAGAGAATAAGGATGAAGAGTGCAAACTGCCGTATCTGGAAATCAAAGGGAGTGGCAAAGACCCAATTAGGATAGGAGTTAGTTAAAATGATAGAATGACCTTGTCTATGCCATCCCTAATTTACTTCAGTTATGGAAACAGCCCTAAGGAAATGTGAGTCAAGTCTTACTTAATACTTTAAGTGGAAAAAATGTGGGCATCAGATTGAGACCAGCAATACCACATGCAGGTTATCTGACTATGGGCAGGTTTTTGGACTTTTGGGAGCCAGTGTCCTCATCGCAAGAGAACATGGATGTAAACAATGGTGCCTCCCCTGCATACTGTATGAAATAATATATGTAAGACACCCATGTGGAACCTGGCTGTGTGCCCAGTAATTATTTTCCCGCTTTCCTTCCTTTCTCCAAAACTAGGACATGTAGGAGAGAAGGTTAAGCAGAATGAAAATGTTATTATGAATTTGAAAGACAGAAGAAACAATAGTAAAACTTGTGGGAACCATAAAGATTTTGACAAGCAGTGAATTCCTCTAGTGGAGCGGGACCCTGTTTTTTTCATGTGTAGTCTTAACACGTGGCATGTGGAAATTACTCAGTAAATGTTTTTTAACTGAATAAATAAGCAGAGTTTTAGGAACTTCTCAGTTCTTTTGTTTCTTTAAAACTTTTAAAAGTAAAATAATATACTTTCTGTTTCAAGCCGCAAACAATGTGTTCTGATACAGTTTGACAGAATACCTGAAATGAACATACATTTTTTTTTTATTTTCCAGCTTGAAAATAAGGAACTTCGAGAATTATTGTCCATCAGCAGTGAGTCTCTTCAGGTCAGGAAGGAAAGCTCAGTGGACACTGCTTCCCAAGCCATCAAATAATTCAACTTCTGAATAATGCCTGGAGGTTGTTTATCAAGGAAGGAAGTTATTAACGCTATTCGAGTATTGTGCGTTCATTGTCTTGCCTCAGACTAGATTTAATGTTGATTAAATGTATCAAGTGGCAGTTTACAATTTGCAGTCAAAAGTGGCTGTCCACAAAATAGTTTTAAGGTGTGTTAGTAAAAGTACACACTGAGTTTCACTATTCCTTTCTGTAAGAGACTAATTTTCATTTCTGGGACCTTGATTTATATAAACTGTGTTTTCAGTTCATTTTTGTTCTTTCATATCTCTGAAACTTATAGCATTTTGTTATAAGCCAGCAGTTTTATTTTATATCAGATTATAAATTGCAATTCTAAAAAATCTTAAACACAGATTATCTTTTTAAGTCTATTTGGCATAAACCTGGATTTTTTTCCATTTGAGAAAAATAATACAACTCCACAGAAGTTGATTGGCACATTCTCTAATTTGTAACATAGATTCTCTAATTTGTAACATCATTCACCTTTTATGAAGTTTTAAGTCTCTCTGGTGCTAAGAGTTGGCACCTTATAGCCAGGTGTCTTTACTCTTGAGAGAACCTATTGCTAGTCCCCACAAAATATACTTGAAAGTAAGTCAGCTGTTTTTGTCCAGTGTTAGTATAATCATCGTATTGTTCAAAGAATGTTGAAAAATTTGTCCTGTGTATGTGTATGCACATACATGTGCTTAGTTCAGATGCTGAAAGTAAATTTTATTTATTCTGTTTGATATTATTAGTCAGTTCTTCAGTTTTGTCCTACTTGGAAATCTTCAACTTGGATGGTTTATCCAGTGTGAAGAATATATAATAGGTTTATTCACATCATAGTTAAAGGTACTACATTCTACTGTTTAATTTATATATAACTTGTAATTAAGAACCATCACTTGTTTGCATGTCTTTCATCACTGGTACTAGTAGTTGGCTTTTTTTTTAGATCCACTTTTCACAAGGAAGCAAAGTTTTATCACTTAATGAGAGTTTATTTCATTTCTAAAAGCTGTGTTGAGAGTCAAATGCTAAGTGATCAGCTAGGCTCACTCGTCATTTTATTCCCCATCTCAGTTTACTCATATTTCAAATTTATAAATTACTCATGTAATACTATCAATTTAGGTTTGCCCCCAAATAGTTGAAATAATGAATGCTAAATCTGTCAATATTTCCCAGTTACCCTAAGCATTATACTGCATGGGACAGACACATCATTAGAAAGATTTTTGTTAGTGCTTTGAGTGGTGTAAACTTTCTTTTGTAACACCATAAAGAATTAACACCAATTAAAACAACAGAATTTATCCAAGATATCCTAAAAGCATCTGATCCCAGTAATACTAACAGACTTTGCTTACAGTGGTAGGCTGTAACGAATTGGTATATGTCATTTTTTAATTTGTCAAATTTCTATTCAGAGTCTTGCAAACAATTTGAAAAACATTTCCACCCAAAGTGTGGATGTTCTTATCTCATTTCCTAAGAGTATGTAAATTTTTAGTCTGATCATTTGCCTTGAAGTGTATGCCCTAAGTGCCACCGTGTCGCACAGTTCCATTCAGGAGGCAGAAATATGCCATTTGTTAGCTGCCATGGCCAATTTTTGGTGAAAATGATAAATCAAATGACCCACTAAAATACAACATAGTGTCCTTTTATCTGCTCTATGTCCCTTTAGAGATGTTTGTAGAGTTCCTTACATCTCAGATATCAGGATAAATCTAAATGCTAACTTTTCCTTTGGCAAATCAAAAACTTGAAGCTTGAGTCTCAACAGTTCTCAAGACCCTATATAATATTGAGCCTAGCTGGTGTTAATACTATGAAAATAGTGTGTAGTTAAAGAGGAGAAAGAATGTTCTTGACTTTGGTTTGTGTATGAAAGTTTACTTTGCAGTTGATGAAGGAACTTGACTGGTTTCCAAATTTTAGTACAAACTTACCTTTTCTAATAGAAATCTCATTTTGAGAATAACAGCTAATATAACTCAGTAATGAGTCGAATTATTAGAAAGTGCAAAGGTTTATTTTTCACTTATATAGCAAACTGTCAATTAGGGCTTGTCATAAATACTTCCTAATTATCACATTATAGTTAGTATAACCAAAAATAGTTATTTCTGAAATGGTGTTAGAGATGTCCTCATAGTTAGAAATCGTAAGTTACATGATTACAAGTCAAAATGTAAAATTAAAACAGTTTGGAAGTATCTTGAAAATTAAGTATTATTGATACCTACCTTTATTGTGTGTTAGTCATTAGTTATGTCTGACTCTTTGTGACCCCATTGACTATAGCCTGCCAAGCTCCTCTGTCCAAGCTCCTCTATCATATTACTATCATATGCATACTTTGATTCAAACATTGAAAGTCTGTTTCAGTGTTCCTCAAATGTGGTTCACTGACTTAAAATAGAAGTTGGGGGATGGAATCTAGGAATTTGTATTTTAATAATCATCCCAGATAACTTCTAAGGACATTAGTTTGAGAATGTCAAACTACTTGACAAAAAAATTGAGTGTTTTCAAAGAAAAATCTGGTAGAGGAGGCAAATGTGATAATAAAAGGATGTATTGAGTTCAAAGGAGGAACTATTTACAACTTGAGAATCCTGTAGAGACAAAATAATGCTGAATGCTGAAGAAGCTGAAGTTGAACGGTTCTATGAAGACCTACAAGACCTTCTAGGACTAACACCCAAAAAAGATGTCCTTTTCATTATAGGAGACTGGAATGCAAAAGTAGGAAGTCAAGAAACACCTGGAGTAACAGGCAAATTTGGTCTTGGAGTACAGAGTGAAGCAGAGCAAAGGCTAATAGAGTTTTGCCAAGAGAACGCACTAGTCATAGCAAATGCCCTCTTCCAACAACACAGGAGCAGACTCTACACATAGGCATCACCAGATGGTCAGTACTGAAATCAGCTTGATTATATTGTTTGCACCAAAGATGGAGAAGCTCTATACAGCAAAAACAAGACTGGGAGCCAACTGTGGCTCAGACCATGAACTCCTTATTGCCAAATTCAGACTTAAGTTGAAGAAAATAGGGAAAACCACTAGACCATTCAGGTATGACATAAATCAAATCCCTTATGATTATACAGTGAAAGTGAGAAATCGATTCAAGAGATTAGATCTGATAGAGTGCCTGAAGAAATATGGATGGAGGTTCATGACATTGTACAGAAGGCGGGGATCAAGACCATCCCCAAGAAAAAGAAAGGCAAAATAGTTGTCTGAGGAGACCTTACAAATAGCTGTGAAAAGAAGAGAAGTGAGAGGCAAAGGAATAAAGGAAAGATACACCCATTTGAATGCAGAGTTCCAAAGAATAGCAAGGAGAGATAAAGCCTTCCTCAGTGATCAATGCAGAGAAATGGAGGAAAACAATCCAATGGGAAAGACTAGAGATCTCTTCAAGAAAATTAGAGATACCAAGGGAACATTTCATGCAAAATGGGCACAATAAAGGACAGAAATGATACAGACCTAACAGAAGCAGAAGATATTAAGAAGAGATGGCAAGAATACACTGAAGAACTATAGAAAAAAGATCTTCATGATCCAGATAATCACAATGATACGAACACTCACCTAGAGCCAGACATCCTGGAATGCGAAGTCAAGTGAGCCTTAGAAAGCACGACTACAACAAAGCTAATGGAGGTGATAGAATTCCAGATGAGCTATTTCAAATCCTAAAAGATGATGCTGTGAAAGTGCTGCACTCAATATACCAGCAAATTTGGAAAACTCAGCAGTGACCACAGGACTGGAAAACATCAGTTTTCATTCCAATCCCAAAGAAAAGCAATGCCAAAGAATATTCAAACTACTGCACAATGCACTCGTCTCATACACTAGTAAAGTAATGCTCAAAATTCTCCAAGCCTGGCTTCAACAGTACGTGAACCGTGAACTTCCAGATGTTCAAGCTGGATTTAGAAAAGGCAGAGGAACCAGAGATCAAATTGCCAACATCCGCTGGATCATTGAAAAAGCAAGAGAGTTCCAGAAAAACATCTATTTCTGCTGCATTGACTATGCCAAAGCCTTTAATTGCGTGGATCACAACAAACTGTGGAAAATTCTTCAAGAGATGGAAATACCAGACCACCTGACCTACCTCTTGAGAAATCTGTATGCAGGTCAGGAAGCAACAGTTAGAACTGGACATGGAACAACAGACTGGTTCCAAATAGGAAAAGGATTACATCAAGACTGTATGTTGTTACCCTGCTTATTTAACTTATATGCAGAGTACAACACGAGAAACACTGGGCTGGAGAAAGCACCAGCTGGAATCAAGATTGCTGGGAGAAAAATCAATAAACTCAGATATGCAGATGACACCACCCTTATGGCAGAAAGTGAAGAAGAACTAAAGAGCCTCTTGATAAAAGTGAAAGAGGAGAGTGGAAAAAGTTGGCTTAAAACTCAACATTCAGAAAACGAAGATCATGGCATCTGGTCCCATCACTCATGGGAAATAGATGGGGAAACAGTGACAGACTATATTTTCAGGGGCTCCAAAATCACTGCAGAGGGTGATTGCAGCCATGAAATTAAAAGACGCTTACTCCTTGGAAGGCAAGTTATGACCAACCTAGACAGCATCTTAAAAAGCAGAGACATTACTGTGCCAACAAAGCTCTATCTAGTCAAAGCTATGGTTTTTCCAGTAGTCATGTATGGATGTGAGAGGTGGACTATAAAGAAAACTGAGTGCTGAAGAATTGATGCTTTTGAACTGTGGTGTTGGAGAAGACTCTTGAGAGTCCCTTAGACTGCAAGGAGATCAAAGCAGTCCATCCTAAAGGAAATCAGCCCTGAGTATTCATTGGAAGGACTGATGTTGAAGCTGAAACTCCAATACTTTGGCCACCTGATGCAAAGAACTGAGTCATTGGAAAAGACCTGGATGCTGGGAAAGACAGAGAAGGCAATGGCAACCCACTCCAGTACTCTTGCCTGGAAAATCCCATGGACGGAGGAGCCTGGTAGGCTGTAGTCCATGGGGTCACAAAGAGTCGGACACTTACTGAGCGACTTCACTTTCACTTTCATGCATTGGAGAAGGAAATGGCAACCCACTCCAGTGTTCTTGCCTGGAGAATCCCAGGGACGGCAGAGCCTGGTGGGCTGCCATCTGTGGGGTCGCACAGTCGGACACGACTGAAGCGACTTAGCAGCAGCAGCAGCAGTTGGGAAAGATTGAAGGCAGGAGGACAAAGGGATGACAGAGGATGAGATGGTTGGATGGCATCACTGACTTAATGGACATGTGTTTGAGAGAACTCCAGGAGTTGTTGATAGACAGGGTGGCCTGTCGTGCTGCAGTCCATGGGGTCGCAAAGAGATGCAACTGAGCGACTGAACTGAACTGAGAGACAAAAATAAGTAGGAGAACTAGAAAGCTGGGTCCTTTCTAGTTATTGTAAAATCTCCATTTCCAGTTGTACTTCATTTTACAGATACGCAGGTACACAAGGAGGTTATTCAAACAGAAACCAAGATTCAAATGCAGACTTGAAACATTCTTAACCATTAAGATTCCTTTAAATGCCCAATACTCTTCAGAATTCAAGTGGTTCTTGATAAGCAAAATCTACTTTTATTAATAGCGCAAAAGATACACCACAGCCCACATATTAGAAAATATCCTGAATTTAATAATTGAAGCCTGGAGAAGGAAATAGCAACCCACTGCATTACCCTTGCCTGGAAAATTCCATGGATGAAGGAGCCTGGTGGGCTATAGTCCATGGGGTCGCAAGGAGTCAGACATGACTGAGCAACTTCACTATCACTTTAACTAATGAGACCTAATTGTCATCTGTTTTCCAGTGTGTGCGTGCAACTGAAAGGAACAGTGTTTAATCAGTGCTTAGCAATACTAACTACATACAGGAAATGTGTGGTTCTGTCTTTCAAATCTGCCTCATTAGCATGTTTTTCATCTTTCATGCTATTTTCATGTTGCAAGAAGGTTGCTGCTGTGCCAGAAGTCATGTCCATGTTTGAAAGCAGGAAAAAAAGGAGGGGGGAAATAGCCTATGCCAGCTATACCTATTCTCCTTTATAAGGAAAAGCAAAGCTTCCCCAGAAATCCAGAGTTTCTTTTGTCTTATTTGCCTGACCTGTTAAATTGTTAACTTCTAACAGCAAAGGAGGCTGGGTACATAGCGGCCCCAGATAAAATCAGTATTCTGTTAGGAAAGAGTATTAAGAAAGCAGCTAACGACAGTCTTTACACTGAATAGTTTTTAACCATTGTGTTGATGTTGAATGGCCAAGGAATGGGCTGCAGAAGATACCTGTCATCTCTCTTCTGGCTGCCCATTATCCTAACTCATACTATGGTTAGGGAACCTATCACCTAATGAGGCAGGACCTTACTCCCTCCTGACAAATTCTAAAGTGTCAGATACTTGTTTTCCCAGCCTCTTTGCAGCCAGGGAAGACACCTCTGCCTTAAAAGTTCGTGATAGAAAGAGGGAGAGCTGTGCAGACATCTTTGAGTAAAGGCAGTGATATACAACACCGGCTTCTACATCCAGCTCCACAGGAAGCAACAAAAAAATAGCCGCACTGACAACACTCAGTATCCAGTGTCAGCAAAGCCCATGGTATAAGCTGCAGTGTCTGCCCAGCAGTGGAGACGGTGGGGTCTTCACTGAAGCTATTATTTGAAGTGATTATAGAGGTTGTAGAGCCTCTAAATCTGGTTTTCAGGGTATCCAGAGATCCTGAGGATTACTTATTAGCTTTTACTAATGTCACTTTTTGTTAAAATTAACCTGAATTGACTATAATTAAGACTGGAACCCTGACTGATAAAAGAAGCATAGTTTAAAAAGCAACCTTTTGAATATAAATTTTGTCCACACTTTATGCATAATTTTACACTTAATGTTTTAATGTAATTTTTTACTTACAAAAGGATGTGACATGCATATAAATTATCAAGCATAATAATTCATCTCCTAATTTAGGAAATAGAACACTACCCATTTGTTACATTTATTTATTTGAGCTCCTCTCCTGTCTCTATCCCTCTGCTCCATCTTTTTAATAGCTTTGTCACATGTAGAAAGACCTGAAACATGTATCTCACCCTGAAGTGACATTTTTAGTTTCATTCCTTTTTGACCTTTATGATGGTATCAGACTATAGTAGCCTATGGGGATTTTATTTTTTTTCACTCTTCGTTATGTTTCTAAGATTCATGGTGTTGTGTATAGTTGTCATTCATTTTCATTGATGTATAAGATTTAATCATGTGACTACAGTATATTTTGAAGGGGTACATACATATAAAATAAAATTGTACATTTTTTAAAAAATCCTTGATACTGTCTCCTACTTTATAATTCTCCCTCCATATACCTTACTGATATTATACACATTTTACTATAAGCAAATATATTTCATATTCTGTAGTTATTTCACTTGCAGTTGTCTCATGTCAACTTTCAAGGTGAATTACGGAGTATTATTCACTAATATGCATAGTGGAAAGCAGATGATGCTTTTTTTCTGTCACTCTTCAAGAGTGCTAAAGAGGAGGTGGAACCTTCAGAGCCTCGATGAACTACAGTTCACATTTTGTCTAGCCTCCTAGAAATGTGTTTTTTTATGTTACTGATCCTAAGATTTATTTTTATTTCATACTTTAATATCTCTGAAATTGGGATATGTCTTATACATGTAGGGGTTGTGGTCTAGTTGATTCTAAGCATAAGAAAAATTGATTTGCATTTCTGGTGGCATGACTGGACAAAGGCAAGTTCTTGATAGTTCAGTCAACAAACTAAGCTATTTGAAAAAGGAATGGAGGGTTAGCTGTTTTCTGTGAACTTTCCATTAACACTTGTAAAATCAAGAGTACATAAGAATTTAGGAGTATGGCTATCTTATTTTTCTATTGAAGTTGAAGTGAAGTCTCCTCAGTTGTGTCGGACTCCTTGCGACCCCATGGACTGTAGCCTACCGGGCTCCTCCGTCCTTGGGATTTACCAGTTAAAAATACTGGAGTGGTTTGTCATTTCCTTCTCCAGGGGAACTTCCCGACCCAGGGATCGAACCCGGGTCTCCCGCATTGTAGGCAGACGCTTTACTGTCTGAGCCATAACAAATCACCACAAGTTTAGCAGTTTAAAGCAACAGCTATTTATTATCCTACAGTTCTGTAAGTCAGAAGTCCACGCAGGGCTCAACTGGGTTTTCTCAGGATCTCATCAGACTGAAGTCAAGGTATCACCCGAGGCTAGCATCTCATCTAGGTCTCTGGTCCCTCTACCATACTTACATGGTTGTTGGCAAAATTCATTTCCTTGCAGGTGTAGAACTCAGAGGCCTTCAAGGCCAACAGAAGATCATTTCTGACTTTCATTGTCTTCCACTTCTAGACTCCCTTATAAGAGCTCACATTATTAGGCCCTCATAGAATAAGCTCCCTCTTGATTAACCCAACTGATGAGATATCTACAATGATCCCTTTTGCCATTAAGGAGATACAAGTGATATCCTCTAACATCTACAAACTCAGACCATGCTCAAGAGGAAGGAATTATAGAAGGCAAATGTACCAAATGATGGGAATCTTGGTGGCCATCTTAAAATTCTGCCTACCACAGTGGCTTTTGGAAGCTTGGAATAAAATCGTGGAGACAACTGGTGGCTCAGCAATAAAGAACCCGCCTGCCAATGCAGGAGACCGGGATTCAATCCCTGTGTTGGGAAGATCCCGTAGAGGAGAAAATGGCAACCCATTCCAGTATTCTTGCCAGGAAAATCCCGTGGACAGAGGAGCCTGGCAGTCCATAGGGCTGCAAAGAGTCGGACAGGACTGAGCACACATTATATACTCAGCATTAAGACAACAATGAAATGCTGCATTACCAGTATTCTTGGTGGCCCCAGAATACTTCTGTATAGAAAAACCTGCACATCTATGAGACCAAAAAAAAAGAGATTTATTAGCAAGATCCACCAATGCATGCTAAAATGAGTGAACTAAAATTCAATCAGAAAAAGGATATTGGCATAGTCTCCATATCAGTTTCCCAGACTTGCCATAACAAATAACCACAAACTGGATGGCTTCAAACAACAGAAATCTATTCTCTCACAGTTCTGAGCTGGAAGTCTGAAATCAAGGTGTTGGCAGGTCAGTTCCTTCTGGGGGCTCTGAGGAAGAATGTGTCCCATGGCCCTTTTCTAACTTCTGGTAACCCCTGGCATTCCTTGACTTGCAGATGCATCTTTGCAATCTCTGCCTCCTTAGTCTTCACATGATGATGTGCTTATATGTCTCTGTGTCCAAATTTCTTTCTTCTAAGGATGCTAGTTATTGGATTAGGGT
This sequence comes from Bubalus bubalis, assembly GCF_019923935.1. Taxonomy (NCBI): domain Eukaryota; kingdom Metazoa; phylum Chordata; class Mammalia; order Artiodactyla; family Bovidae; genus Bubalus; species Bubalus bubalis. The sequence continues at coordinate 28,743,100 of NC_059162.1, forward strand.
TTACCCTAGTTCTGATTTCATTTTAACTTGACTATTTGCAAAGATACTATTCCAAATAAGGCTACATTCTGAATTCTGGGTACACATGTATGTTAAGAGGACACTATTCAATCAAGCATGGTCTCAGAGTATCTCCCCCACAATATTTTATTATTATAAAGGGAAAACCAGTAATTTTACCATGAAAAATGCAGGCAGACAACACTGACCAATTGGTTAGGTAAACAACACTAACAATACTTTCAACATCATATAAGCCCTGTGTAGGATGCAATGAGAAGCATACATGACCTCTGTAACATTCTTTCAAGTAATGCATAATATCAATCTAAGCAAAGGAAACATCAGACAAAACCAAACTGAGGGAAGTTTACAAAATAACTGACCAACATTGTTTCAAAACATCGGTCATGAAAGAAGGAAAAACAGGAAATGCCATAGAATGGAGGTAACTAAGGAGACAGTATGAAGTGTAGGATTTGATTCTGGGAGAGAAAATGGATGTTAGAGAAACACTCAGTTCAGTTCAGTTCAGTCGCTCAGTCGTGTTCGACTCTTTGCGACCCCATGAATCGCAGCATGCCAGGCCTCCCTGTCCCATCACCAACTCCCGGAGTTCACTCAGACTCAGGAGAAACACTGGTGAAACCCAAATTAATTTTGTAGTTAATATTATTGTGTCAAGGTTAATTTGTTACTTTTCTAGAAAGCTTATTATGCCAGTGATTGAAAAAAAAAATTGAATGAGCCTTGAAACTTCTAACCCAATTCTGTGAATATAAAGAATTATATTGTTTAAAAAAACAAAAAATTAACATGTGATACAGTATTAAAGTACAGATTATATTCAAACCTCATAAAATTTTATGCTAGTGTCTGTTTTCATACCTTATTCAAGACTCCACATTGTGTTTAATTGCATTTTGAGCAGCTTCAGCTGCATGCAACAAATTCTGGTAAATTCTCGTTTCACTTTTATTCTATTACAAATACTTTTCTAATTTTCCTTGTTATGGCTTCTTAGATATACCCCTCATTTAAAAGTCGGCATTAATGTCCAAATATAAGGGATTTTTTAAAGTATCTTTGATATTAATATCTCATTTAAGTGCTTTCTTCTCTGCAATCACCCACTGTTTACTCAGTCTTCTAACTTTCAGTGAGGCTTTCAATGGCTAAATCAAAGATCTCTCTTGGTAAATGTCTCACTGCACTTGAAAATACGTAGGTTATTTTCAAATATCTTTTGATACTAATCTCTTAACATAATTCCACAGTAAAAAGAGAACAGTCTCTGTAAGATTTCAATACCTTTAGACCAGGAAATTTCTGCACCTGGTCTTGTGTCTCTGGATATATTCCAGTGTCTCCTAGTTTATAGTCTATAAACTAGGGAACTTGAATAGAATTTTAATCCTACTGTTGTGTGAAAATTGTATAGATCTTAATTATTTCTAATTGGTTCTTAATGCTTCTCAGGTCTACTATATTCTTGTGCTTCTCTGTACATTCATTCAATTAATTCTGAGAATTTGATATGGAAACTCCAATGAAAAATCTTCGTATATCTACTTAAAACAAACAGCTATAATATATAGTGGAACTATGTGTAGCTTTGTTCTGTATTTTCCAAGGCTCCTGTAAATGTTACCATATTTTCATAATTTAAAAAAATAAAAAGATAATTTCTTACTTTTGAAAACTGTTATGGTGAGGTAAGATTAACATAACAGAAAACTGGGTGAAAGGTTTATGGGAAATTTCTGTGCTGTATTTCTAATTATTTTGTGAGCCCAAAATTATCTCAGAACAAATATGCATTGCCCTCATTACTAATGAGTCTGAGCATAATTTCAAATATTTATTTGCCTATACAGGGATTTTAAAAATATAGACATTTGAGTTTTTCCTCCATTTTCCTTTGCTTTTTTCCTTATCATTTGATATGTATTAATTTACTATATATTCATGATAACATTGTCAGTTTTATATGTTCCAAATATATATTTTCCTAGTCTGTTGTTTTTTAATTTTTTTATGTTTCCTCAGTGTATGGCATTTTAAAAATATGTTAAAATTTATTACTAAAAAGAAAGAGATTCAGAAGAGCTGGACTCTGTAAAGCAGTTTTAGGAATGCCTTAATTAATTTACTTTGCTTATTTTTTTTTTTACTTTATATACACACAAGTGTGACACATGATTTAAAAAAAAAAAACTAGGTCCAAATAACTTTTTTTGGTAAATTAATTTATTTATTTTAATTGGAGGCTAATTACTTTACATCTGCTGCTGCTGCTGCTGCTAAGTCGCTTCAGTCGTGTCCGACTCTGTGCAACCCCATAGACAGCAGCCCGCCAGGCTCCCCCGTCCCTGGGATTCTCCAGGCAAGAACACTGGAGTGGGTTGCCACTTCCTTCTCCAATGCATGAAAGTGAAAAGTGAAAGTGAAGGCGCCCAGTCGAGTCCGACTCTTAGTGACCCCATGGACTGCAGCCTACCAGGCTCCTCTGTCCATGGGATTTTCCAGGCAAGAGTACTGGAGTGGGGTGCCATTGCCTTCTTCTAAGTAATAAAGCTATTATGTCATAGTGAACTGCCTTTTTTTTTTTTGGCTGTGCTAGCACGGCTTGTGGTATCATAGTCCCCCAACCAGAGACGGAACCCATGCCCCTTGCAGTGGATGCACAGAGTCCTAAACACTGGACTTCCAGGGAAGTCTCTATGTCATAATGAAAAGAGCAACACTTTTTCTTGCTGGTACATAAATAATTATGTATCACAAAATCAATACTGTCTTTTCTTCAGTTGCTAAGTTGTGTCCTAACTCTTTGCAACCCAATGAGCTACAGCACGCCAGGCTTCCCTGTCCTTTACTATCTCCCCGAGTTTGCTCAAACTCACATCCATTGAGTCAGTGATGCCATCCAACCATTTCATCTTCTGTCGCCCCCTTCTCCTTTTGCCATCAATCCTTCACAGCAAGAGGGTCTTTTCTAAAGAGTTGGTTCTTTGCATCAGGTGGCCAAAGTATCGAAGCTTCAACTTCAGCATTAGTCCTTTCAATGAATAGTCAGGGTTGATTTTCTTTAGGATTGAGTGGTTTGATCTCCTTGCAGCCCAAGGGATTCTCAAGAGTCTTCTTAGAGTTAGTTCAGTTCAGTTCAGTTCAGTTCAGTCACTCAGTCGTGTCCAACTCTTTGTGACCCCATGAATCGCAGCACGCCAGGCCTCCCTGTCCATCACCAACTCCCGGAGTTCACCCAGACTCACGTCCGTCAAGTCAGTGATGCCATCCAGCCATCTCATCCTCTGTCGTCCCCTTCTCCTGTCCCCAATCCCTCCCAGCATCAGAGTCTTTTCCAATGAGTCAACTCTTCACATGAGGTGGCCAAAGTACTGGAGTTTCAGCTTTAGCATCATTCCTTCCAAGGAATGATGAGTTAGTTAAATAAGTGTAATTCATTCATTCAATTTAAGTCAAAAAATTCATTCATTCAATGAATATTTATTAAGCATTTACTGTTATCTCAGTCATAATTCCAGGTTTAGAGGATACAACGAAGAAAGAAACACAGAACTTAAGCTTACATTGTTGTTCAAGAAGTAGGGCAATGAAAACTGAAATTCACAAATGTGTTAATTTTGGAAAGAAATACATGTTATAAACAAGAGAGTTCCAGAACAACATCTACTTCTGCTTTATTGACTATGCCATAGACTTTGACTGTGTGGATCACAACAAACTGGGGAAAATTCTTCAAGAAATGGGAATACCAGCCCACCTTACCTGCCTCCTGAGAAATCTGTATGAAGGTCAGGAAGCAACAGTTAGAACTGCACATGGAACAACAGACTGGTTCCAAATAGGGAAAGGAGTACATCAAGGCTGTATATTGTCACCCTTCTTATTTAACTTATATGCAAAGTACATCATGCAAAATGCTGGGCTGGATGAAGCACCAGCTGGAATCAAGATTGCCAGGAGAAAAATCAATAACCTCACATATGCAGATGACACCACCCTTATAGAAAAAAGCAAAGAACTAAAGAGCCTCTTGATGAAGAAGAGAGTGAAAAAGTTGGCTTAAAACTCAACATTCAAAAATAAATAAATAAATAAAATTAAAAAAAAAAAACAAACAACCTCAACATTCAGAAAACTAAGATCATGGCATCTGGTCCCATCACATCATGGCAAATAGATGGGGAAACAGTGATAGACCTTATTTTTTTTGGGCTCCAAAATCACTGCAGATGGTGACTGCAGCCATGAAATTAAAAGACGCTTACTCCTTGGAAGGAAAGTTATGAGCAACCTAGACAGCAACTTAAAAAGCAGAGACATTACTTTGCCAACAAAGGTCCATCTAGTCAAAGGTATGGCTTTTCCAGTAGTCATGTATGGATGTGAGAGTTGGACTATAAAGAAAGCTGAGCACCGAAGAATTGATGCTTTTGAACTGTGGTGTTGGAGAAGACTCTTGAGAGTCCTTTGGACTGGAAGGAGATCAAACCAGTCCATCCTAAAGGAAATCAGTCCTGAGTATTCATTGGGAGGACTGATGCTGAAGCTGAAACTCCAATACTTTGGCCACCTGCTGCGAAGAACTGACTCATCGGAAAAGACCCTGACGCTGGCTGGGAAAGATTGAAGGCGGGAGAAGGGGACGACAGAGGATGAGATGGTTGGATGGCATCACCAACTCAATGGACATGAGTTTGAGTAAAATTCCAGGAGTTGGTGATGGACAGGGAGGCCTGGCATGCTGCAGTCCATGGGGTTGCAAAGAGTCAGACATGACTGAGTCACTGAACTGAACTGAGCTGAAAGACAATAAAATAAGCTAATATTATAAAGAGTAATGGTAATAGTGGTAATATGGAGAGTAATAGTAATAGTAGTTACTTTTACTTTAGAAAAGATCTTTGTGAGGTGGTAACATCTGGGCTTGAGTGATGAGAAAGTGCCAAATATCTAATGATTTGGGGAAAGAGCATTCCAGGCAGAGGCAAGAGAAAAGGTAAGAATTCTGAAGTCTGAACAAATTTGAAATGCGGTGTCAGTGGATTGAAACACAGTGAATCAGGAGTTACAGACTTAGCAGGGACTAGTTCATTTGTAGCCTCGTACATCATGGTAAAAGAGTATGGATTTTATTCTAAATGCAGTTGGCTTTATTTTTAATTAAATTTGAAATAGGCTTTGCTCTATGCTTTTTTCTGGCTAATTGACAGATGTTATGGTTATTACTTTTAGTGTGGAGCTTAGCTTGTCCACATAATTCTTCTGTTAAGTGCAATGTTGATATTTTAAAGGGAAGCATTATATTAAGCTTTTGCCTTATTCTTATTTAAATTCTAATAATTGCTATTCTTATATGTTATTCTCAAAAAATCAGTTTAACTGTTTGGGGGCTTGCTGATGAATAAAAGTTTTGGATTGTGGGGTTCTAAGATTAAGTCTTATTTGATTCCTATAGAAGTAATATTCTTTATGAAAGTTTTTGCTCTAACTTGTGTTTTCCTGTTCTGAAATTTTGAATGTGGATCCATTTGCCATTCACTATTACCATATTTTATAAAGGAAATTCCCATTACCTTCCCTAGCTAGGAAAGACATATGAGAATAAAAAGTCTTAAATCTTGAATCAATTAAAATTTATTAAAATTAAATAAAAATTTAAAAGAAATCTCTACATTGATCTTATCTATCTCATTTCACAGAGAACTGACAAAAATCTCTCCATCACTGCTCCAAGAAAATATTATAAATGTGTAGAGGATACTTACTTTCGATTCTCAAATAGACTCTGGAAAAATGTGCTTATTGGTAATTGTAAGAATAAAAAAACAACTACAATCAATTTCATTGTCTATTTAAGTTTCTCAGAAATAAAAATTAGTACGATAAATAAACAAAATATGCAATTTAAAAATTCTGATTATTATTCCTTAATAGACTTAATATCTTCCCCATATCTGTGATTATCCTTTTGTATAGGAAATGATTTTCCAAGTAACTTCACAAGCCTGTGCTTTAATTAACTTCAGTTAAAAAAAATAAACATGAAAACATTTTGGATTTTTTTACTTGGCTTCAAAATTAATTTGAATAAATATTATTGCCTTAAAATGTGATCTAAAAATGAAACTTATCTCTACCTAAAAATGAAACCTATGAGTAGTACTTGTATAAAGACTAAATCCTTTAAATCAGTGATTTAAATCAAATTACTCCATCTCTTACTTTTTTTAATGCTTGGAAGCTAAAATATATGCTTCTGGGTTTATACATATTTGCATTTTGTCTTAAATATAATTTGATACTAATTATGGATCAAGGGGGAATATAAAGGCAATTGAGCTGTATCAGAATAAAGATGATAAAATGATTTAAGGTCTTACATGGTTTAAGGTCTTTAGAAGTTACATGTGATGGTAGAAATTGAGAGTTTATTCTCATTAATAGGATTTGTACTTATAGAATTTAGTGAGACTATTATTTTTTACATTTCCCATTGCTGTGATATTTGAGACCTAATTCTACTTTTAGCCCAGCTTCACATGACCTTATTTCTAGTGCAAGAGCCCAGGGCAGTTTCTGTGTAACATTAGATTGGAATATCCAAATGGACCTATTACTGGGGTGGAGAAATCTCAATTTAAGATTCGAACAGAGGAAACAAAACAGCTAGTCTGATGTATTTACATTCTGTACTTCCCAACAGAACACTCCACTTTCTAACAACTTCTTATATTGTCGTTCAGTGCTATTCATTCAACAAACTTTTGAAGGTTGTCTGTCAGGCATTGTCAGAATAGAGCGATGCAAAGATGAATGTCACCGGCCCTGTTCTAAAGTATCACTAGCTAGTATAAACTAGCAAAAACAGAGTGAGTTTTCATAAAAGCATTGACAGTGCAGCCTGGGAAAGCTGGGGGTGGGGGTGGGGGTGGGGGTGGGGGTGGGGAAGCATCAAAGAGAAGGGGCATCTTGTGGGATTAGGCCAATAGCAGAAGAGTTGGAGAAAACATCTTTGAACATTAGAAGTAAAATACTACCTCCTCTTATAATCCAAGGTTACATACTCTCATAACACTGTGCACCTTTCCTTCATTGCAGTTATTTCAATGTGTATGTTCGGATTTTGGTTTTGTGATTAAATGATGCTAGACTGAAAGTTCCTTGAGGACAGCACCATGTCCATTTGTTGTTACTATTATACATCCCAGCGACGACACATATAAGATGCAGGACAAATAAGTATTGAGAGGGAAAATAAAGTGGGTGGGCAAATTCTCAGAAGCATGACTGGTCATTTTTTAATCCAGTGTTGTCAAGTGAGAGAGCCACAGAAAAGCATTCCTCTCACCAAAAAGGACTGCCTGATCTTTGGCAAGGTATAATTCATTAAACTTTTCTGTGGCCAGAATTAACATTTCCCCCCTACCCTCTCTCCTTATGAGATAAATCACCCATTTACCCTGATTTCAACCTTTTGGTTACCGATTCAGCCCCTTGGATCACACTATGAACACCTTCCAGTAACTAGAAAGGTCAGTTGAAGGAGTTTAATGGCCATGATACCTCGCTCACTCACTGTCTGTTGCAAGCAACATAGTTTATGGGAGATAAAGTTCTCACTTAGGGCGTTCAAATTAGCTTGCTAAAAATCTAACTCTATACTAAATAAAATTCCAGTCTAATGTAGCAGACAAGAAAGCCTCCAATGTGAGAAAAATGAAACTGCGGTTTGGGAACTTCTGGATTATCGCTGAGGAAATAGAAATCCTTTATATGACATTTCTGATAAGTCCTCCAAATTGTTCTCCCTGGAGGTTCACCCTGGTCTCGCAGCCTAAAGCATATTCAAGTTTGCTAAAATCAGAGACACTGAAAGTCAACCGACACCCCGCCCCGTGCGTCCCAGTGGAGTCAGTAAACAGAGATTGATTTCCGCAGCTCAAGGGGGAGGGGATCTAGGGGAATTTAGACACCACCTCCTTTGTGGTTAAGCACAGCACACTGGCTGGCGTCATTCAGCCCTCGTGCGCAGGCGTACTAAGGGTACACCCCCCCCCCTCCCCTTCCTGTGCACGCGCTCGGAGCCTGCAACTCTCGCGAGAGAAGCGAGATTTATTCCTACGTACCGGGCCGTGCTGCTTATGGCGGCGCTGGAGAGGGGGCGCTGAGCTGTTGGGGTGAGTACGACCTCAGGGTCCAATTGGGGGTAGCAGGAAGCCAAGTTAAGGGCGGATGGAAAAATCAAGACAAACAGGAGAGACCTCTGAGTCAGGGTGGGCACTCCTAGAGCTCCGGGTAGATGATACCTCGCCCTGAATCCCCACCCCGGGCTTTTCCACCCGTCCCCCGTTCAACTGTCTAGGCCTCACATCAGGCTGCAGAGCCGAAGTGAAGATTGGAGGCCAGGAGGCAGCGCGTGGTGGTGCTGGTGACTAAAGTGGGGGGAGGGAGCGAAAATGGAGGCACCGACCGCAGCCAAGATGGAGGCAGGGGTGCGGGGCTCGGGCGCGGAGGCTGCTGGGAGTTGTAGTCTGGCTGTTTCCCCCTCAGCCGCTTGGTGGGAGAAACGAGAACTACAAGTCCCGGCGGGCGGGGCGAGGGGGTGGTGGCGCGGTCCTTTGTGTGAGACTGGAAGAGCCGGAGGCGGAGGAGAGCGGCCTACTCTGACTCTGGACACTATAGTTTTTTAGCCATCACCTGCTTGCGGAACTGCCTACTAGTACCAGAACGCAGTGCGGCAGTGGCCCTTCCTTTGTGTATGAACTGAGACCCCGCTCCATCTAAGTTGCTTAGAGACACCTCCTTTCTTCGGCCACTTCTGGCACGGTAGCCCAGCCGAAGTGTCATCTTGATTGCCATTCACCCGGAGCTGTTTATCTTGGGTCTGAACCCCAGCTTTCCCGTCTAACCCTCTCCTTTAGCTTCTTGAGAAAGAGAACCGGCCTCTGAACTTAGGCACAGGGCTCTCACCCCTCTAATTCTAGGGTTAAAACAAACTCTTGAGAGCTCTGTGGCGTTCTTCTTACCACCTTCTCTGGTTCTTACAGTGTAAGAGCCTGGCCCATATTGTGCAATGAAAGGCTTGACTTCGTCATTCTGTGTAGTTTTTTTGGAGCTCTAGTCGCAGACACTTTGAGGTTCTTACCATTCTATCCTAAGTAGGAAATCTTAGTGCCACGGTTCTTTGTGCTTTAAGGTTTTCCTTTGGAAACACCCGGATAGCTCCTCCCTTGCTTAACTTACAAGTAAGGGAGGGAACATTCTAATAAAACAGCCTTCATTCCGCAAATAGAAAAGGCTGAACGTTGTCCGAGGTAATTTCCTGGTTTTGCACCTAAAATGAGCGAAAGAATGTGGTCCTCTTAAACAGTTGGTAGGCAGGATAATAAAGCAGGAGAGGACGTCCAGAGATCCTGTGATAGTTAAATCTTGGAATATTTCCTGTGATGAAGCTTTTTATCAGGATGGTGTGAACTGGCAGCTATTGACTAGAGCTATTAATCTGTAAAATGTAGTGATCAAATTATTGGCCCAAGTATTAAGTTACTGTTTCAAAACGCTGAGTAATTTTCATTTTGAGTTTCTAGAAGGCGAGCATTTTCAATACTACATTGAGGGCCAGTATAATGCCTTGGTGTCCTTTTGGTACTAACCAATATTGGGTATTCATGGTGTGGGTCAGGAGGGGGTTTATATTCTTGAACAGGCATAGGCTTGAGTCATAAAATCTTGAAAATTTTTCAACCTTTTTTTTTTTTTTTTCCTTTTAGCCATAGGCCCGAAATAAAAGAGATGGTAGTGGTTTGAGTGATTTTGCAGCTGCTCTGGATGCTTACCATCGAGATGAGTATTTATAGCAGCTGAGTTGAAAAGTAAAGTATTTGAGGCGCAGAAGATAGGTTTTCCTTTTTTGTAAATAAGTTCTGACTTAACAGGTATGACCTTTAGAGTTTGGTTGAAAATTCTGTTAAATTCCTACCAAATAAAAAATGAGAATGTGAAAACTGACTTGTCCTGCTTTATCTTATTCCTGTTTTCCCTTCTCTCCACTTAAAGGCACACGATGTAGGGCCAACATTTTTAAGATTATTTTTTTCTTTCAAATTGTAAAATACAGAACGGAATTTACCTTTTTTACCTTTTTTTCAAGTGTACAATTCATTAGCATTAAGTTCATTCACATTGTTGTGAGGACCATACTTTTAACAAGGTAGTTTAAAAATGGAAATGCTGTGTGGGCAGATTTTTAAGGAGTTGAATTTAAGGACTGTATTACAAAATAAAAATCTTGATCTTGTAAAATACAAGGTATTGATTTATCATCTTCTCAAAATGGGAACTACTTTGAGATCTTTAACCCAGACTATCTTATGGAGAGCTCTAACTTGTAGGATTTTTCATAATAGAGAATTATAACTAGAAGAATTATAACTATTCTTTAAGACTTAATAGCAGGAGTGTCTTCAGTGGTGATGTTGCTGTGTTGGGAGTAACTTGTTTTCTTGAATCCCATCATTTCTTGCTGTTAAATACTTTCTGCCAAATTACGATTTTTAAAAATTTCTTTGTCTTGTATTGGAGTGTTTTCCACTTGCATGTATGAGTGTCTAGTTAAAAAACTGAATAATTCAAAACATTTTTTCCATTTACTTAGATGTTTCTCTTGTGATACATTTTTTAGAGGTATTAAACTGAGTACGGTGCATTGAAAGATTATTTTGGAAGCATTATATGCCCTTTAATACTGAGGTAAAACATTAATATATAGTTGAAAATAAATTCAGCAATTTATTCACATTGAACCTGTGGACTATCCATTGGTTTGCAGTTGCAGCTGGTATATAACCAGTTAGTTGTTTGGACTTTACTTATTGGATGTATTGATAGTAAGTGTGAACTGCCAATTGCAAACTCTTTCTATGGGCAAGTTTGCTAGGTACTGCTTCTTTTTATCAGCGAAGGTCTTTGCCCAACGGCCTTACATTTGCTTTTGCTTTATTGGGTATGGCAATGCCTTTTTCCCGTAATTAGTCTATACCTGCTCTGGCCAATGTGGTAGCCACTAGCTTTTGTGGCCTTCGTGCCCTTGAACTGTGTACAGTTCTGAATTGAAATGTGCTGAAATATAAACATTCTATTTCAAGGGATGTTAAAAACATGTCGATTGCCTGTGGGAAGTGATGACATTTGGATTTGGCTAAATAAGATACTTAATTAAAATGAATTTCATTGGTTTCTTTCAGCATTAATATGATTACTAGGATATTTTAAGTTCCATATGTGACTTGTACAGTATTTCTGTTGGACAGTGCTGGTCTGCACTGTTCTGATTTTTGTGTCTGGAGCATTTCTTCAGCTTCTTGCCACACTGCTGTTTGTCCTATTTCAAAGTATTAGTGTATATAAAAGAAGTTAAGTGATGGGAGGGTATAATTTTAAGTGTCTAGTAATCACAATTGTTTTTACTACAGTGAACCTATATATACAAAAAGATAGTTGCAGCAGTTTGATAGTCTTTTATTTCCACTCAACATGGTGATAACTTAAATTGTTTTGAGGTGGTTAATTATCTAAATTTTTATCACTTTCCTTAGATCCCAAAGTGAAACTGAAAACTTATTTTATATAAAATTAAACTTGTCTTGAGTTACTGCATCAGGAAATATGAACTGAGGGGGAAAAAAGAATTAGGAACTTCGGAGTTAAGGCAGGAATGAGTATTGGTCATAAATCAACAGAGAACCTTTTCAGTTCCATGCTGTCTATTTGGGTCTTTGCTGTTGTTTTCAATGAAAGTAATTTAAACAGAATGGATTAGGTGGAGAGACTTAAAGACTGGTTTATCATTTCTTTAACATTCTTCCCAAGTGAATGCTGTACAGACTTTGAGTGTACTTTGTCAAAATGATAAACTAGGTTATATGATAACACTTTAGATGAAGTAATGCTGTAAAAATGTACTGGTTCAACATATGTATTATTTTAGTCCCTACTGTGTGCCTGGCTTCAGCTAGCTCTTTGAGATAAAGCAGCCAACTAGAGGAGACAGTAAGACAGGTGATGATAATTTTAAGGAAGGTGAAATAGGGCATGACTGTTTGGATTTTCAGTTCAAGTAAAAGAATTGGCGTTAATTGCTAAAACAGCAAGGCATAGTTGTTGATAATTAGTGGTGATAGTGTTCCCATACAGAGCAAAGGGAAAGAAGTTAATTGCCTAGTGGTCAGGAAGACTCTCAGATTCACATTTAAATTGCTCCTTAGTTTTTGTGGTTTTTTTGGCCACACTGCAGTATATGGGATCTTAGTTCCCCGAGCAGGAACCAAACCCATGCCCACTGCAGTGGAAGCACAGAGTCTTAACCATTGGACCAACCACCAGGGAAGTCCCCTAGTTTTTTAAATTAGTGCTCTGTATATCAAGTGTCTGGGGACAGGGGGGTACGGGGGATGCTGTAGGGGGTACACTTAGGATTAAAGCAAAATTATTTGTCAGTACCACCCATGAATCTAATAATCTTGGCATAAGTGAAGAGCCAGTTTATTTCAATTCCAGGTGGGTGTCTTTTTTCAAAGACACTTCAAAACTTCTTGGTTGGATGATTAAGACTAGTTCAGTAAAGACAAAATTTTTTACAGTTGGTAGAACTGTATACCAACTTGAATTGTCTTTTGCTTATTATCTATCATTGTCTTTTTGCTATATTAATTTCTGCTATGGTAAGTTAGCAGTACCTAGTAAGGTGCTAAAGTGGGCTGTGATAAAGAAAGAAACTTGAGTTTGTCTCTCAGAAATTTGAAGCGTGTTAAAGGAACACGATACATAAACTGTAAACCAAGTGCAGAAAATTTGGTACCAAAAAGAATGATGCCAGCAGTGGGAGTTAATGCCCCCTTTAGTGGGAATTAGGTAATCTGTGCTAGAATAGTCAAGAAAGGATTTTTTTTTTTTTTTTTTGTAACATTTAAGATAACAAAATATATACCTTGTGGCGAGACCCATATGCACAAAGAAATCTCCCAAGAGTTATGTTTTAAGAATTAGGAAGGAAAATGTACCAATCTAGAAGAATTGGAGAGCAGAAGAAAGATGTAAAGTAGAACAAAACACACCTTGAGTAATGGTGGTTAAATGCTGGCTGGAAGTCAGAAACACCTTGGGGAAATGGGTGGAAGAGGAAAATATCCCAGTGCCTAGGACCTAAACCCAGTTAAATTTGATTCTCATGTTGGGATCCAGGCTTTGATTCCTCACGCACCCCCCACCCCAAGTTGTCCGGGTGAGTTGGATTTGCAGTCAGGATTAAGAAATTCCCATTTAGAGTGCTGGGAAAATCACTGAGGCCTTTGGACAAGGAGATGAGTGAGAAGAAATTGGAATTTTAGGTAAGTCATTCTGGTAGTGTTATGTGACAGAATGTGGGAAGAGTTGATACTGAAGTTAGCAAATGTGTTGTCTGACTGGACAAACAGGTCATTTAGAACAAAAGATGAATAGAAAAGATACCTTGAAATATTGATAAGACTTGCACCATTGGATGTGTAGATGGAGACGAAGGACTCGAGGGTCGTTACAGAAGTGGCCCGGAGTCAGGACGCCAGTCAGGTTACTGTTTGAGTGGGGACTGGACATAGTCTTCCCAGTGATTGGAGAACCATTGCTCAAAGAAGCGTCTAGTCTGGGTAATAGGTGAATGATCCAAATAAAACTGAAAGATTGAACAAATGTAACATTTGATATTTGAAGTTACAGTATAAAGTCATGGAATATTTACCCAATGGCAGTAGATCAGCTGTTACTGAGTTTTCATTTTGCATTGTAGAAACTGAAATTCAGGGAGATTAAATAACTTTGTTTGTAGCATTTACTGGTGATTAGTATTGAGCTCTCCTCCTCTAAGCTGTTTCACCAGCTCTGACCTCACCTTGTAGTCATTCTGATTTCTGATGTTCTTCAAATAAACTGTCCATTTCTCCGCATATCTAAAACCAAATCCTCCTTTACTTTTCCCCATATGTCATTTTGGTTAACAGCACCATTTTAGCTAACATTTGAGGCACTGCAAAATAATCATTTTTGTACAGCTAATAAAAGCACAATTTTGTGGTGAAATAGACATTTCATTTCTCTCTCGTTTTCTCAATTGTTTCTCTTCTCAAGACATTTCTTACCTGCTTATGACAACAACTCAAATGAGATATCTGTTTCCTTCATGAAGTCATCTCATAGGATTTCAGGACTTCATACCGTTTCATCAAGAATTAACGCTCTCTGTTTCTTGTTATATGTCAAGTTGAAATGCTTCATAATCTGGCTCTGGTACATCTGTCAAACCATATATCTCATTTCACTTGAACCCAGCACTCTGTTCTAGCCAGGCTAGTCTATTGATTCCTCTGAAACAACACACCACACTTGTTGTAACAGTCATTCACAAATAAAGCTCCCTTGATGTCGGGTATAGAAAATCAAATACATGGTCTCTGCTCTCAAGGGACTTATGATTTAATTGTGTATTCTGGTTTGGTTTATGTTATAGTTTATGCCTAGGATACTCAACTATTTTCTTTTTCTCAAAAATCTGCCCATTTCTCCTAATTAAGCTGAAATAATGCCACCTCTTTAAAAGCCTCTGACCATGTAGCTTTAATGCCCAGATAGTGATGAATAAACCATAAGTAGTAGTTCTCAAATAGTATGTCAGTAGTAGATATCCATATATTAGTTGAGCAGATTAATTTTCAATATTTTGTCCTATAATCTAATTTTTTTCTCATGTGTAACTCTGTTTTTCAATGAGTATAAATTCTCTGATGACAGGAAATTCGTTCATATTTTCCACAGTTCATAACACAGTGCTAGGTAGTTATAAAACACTACATTAAGTAGAACATTATATAACTGAATTTATTTGTGGGGAAGGCACATCAATAAGGAATGCGCAATAATTTCAGGGTTTGAGTGTACAGTACCACAAAAGGTATCCATTAACACTTGAGAGATTGCCTAAGTGATGAATGTGTATGCTTCCAAGTTTTCTGCATTGCTTGATTCTAAGTTAATGAGATGAGCTTTTCCCTCTACCTACCTTCTATCCCTGATTATTTACTTAATGTTTTAATTTCTTATCTCTAGTATGAAGTGTAACAGAACAGACTTTACCACCTGAAACTGCTGCTTCAAGTTCAGATCAGGCAAGGAACAAACCTCGAAACAACCAACAAGACCAAAGAAGAGTACACTTAAGTTGAAGACACAACACTTGATCTGAAACAAGAAGTTTGTGCCTACTCAACAGCTTTGAAAGAGCACTTCCCAACGCTGCTAGTAGTCTTTGTTTTCTTCAGTGCTGTACTGTGAGATTGCCCGGTGCAGCAGCAGTTGTATTCTTTATTAGCTTGATAGATCGTTTTCTCTCGCTCTTTTTTTTTTTTTTTTAATACTAGCAACTTTCATTCTTTGAAACGTCTGCTGAAAAAGAAGAATCAGCAAATACTACTGAAAGTGCAATATTTGATTATCACTGCGAGGTAGGTTTATCTTTTCCTATTGGCAAGAGTTAGTTTATAGTTCTGGATTTCCTAATTACTTGGTTAAGTATAAAATCTTAATCTACTTGCTTCTAAAAGTATTCTGAAAACAGTTTATATTTTTCAACTCTTCATCTGAAAATATCAACGCTAGTTTATTTTATTTAACTTAATTGTCTTTTCTTAGATGAGGACAGTATTTATGGCCAGAACTGGGATTTTTTCACCCAAGATGATATTTATTCATATATGCAGATCTCTTGATTTCTTGATCTCATAGAAAACTCCATTGGTACTATTTAGAAATTAGGGCTTCAGAAAGGAAAGCCCTTTGCAGTCTTATTTGTGGTAATCTTGGGTAAAGAAAATCTGCAGGAAAAGGGATGTTTGAAGGTGAGTAGTACTTTGTTAAGAGAGAGAAGGGTCTTGGGTAGAGATCTAAAGATAACTTCAGCCGGCTTCCCTGGTGGCTCAGAGGTTAAAGCGTCTGCCTCAAATGCGGGAGACCCAGGTTCAGTCCCTGGGTCGGGAAGATTCCCTGGAGAAGGAAATGGCAACCCACTCCAGTATTCTTGCCTGGAGAATCTCATGGACAGAGGAGCCTGGCAGGCTACAGTCCACGGGGTCGCAAAGAGTTGGACACGACTGCGCGACTTCACTAGAGATAACTGAATGAACCGATCTGGGGAAATCTGAAAGCCCATGATGTATATTGAGTAGTCTGTTATGAACAGAGTAGACAATACAGGTTTATGGGGCAGAAAGAGTAACTGGAAAGGGATATTTGCTGGACGGTTCTAAAGGGCCCACTATATTTGACTTTATTCTTCAGGAAAGATATCAGCTGTTTATAAGCAAGGACTTAGTGGATTTTGTAGTTCAAACCTAAAATAGTTTATTAATTCAGATTTTAAAGTTATATATTCACAAGTGTATCTTTAAAAGACGAACGGTACTGCTTTTAAGGGATAGGTTGACAATGGGAAGATGTGTTACAAACAGTGGACAGAGTGGAGGGAAGATAAAAGCTAGGGTAAAGACTGAGAAAAAGGCAGACACTGCATGCTTTAATGGTAGAAGTAATAGTACTGGTGACCAGTTGAATGTGAAAATGAGGTTGGAGGGAATTCATTTAGTCTATCCAGTTGTCCAAGTTAGAAACCTTTGTTCATAGAAATAGAGAAGTTCAAGTGGGGACTTGTGGAAATCTTATTTTGTTTGTAAGATATTAATCTAAAGTTGAGAAAATATTGTAATATGGAATGCTCAACAGTGGTTGTTTGGGGGAGGTAGGATTGTGAAGGGCAGTTGTTCTTTTAAATCTTTAGTTTCTAGATTTTCTGAAATCAGAAATAAAGACTTGGAATTCAGAAAGGAGTCATCAATTTATAGGTAATTCAGGAAGAAATGCCAAAGAGAAGAGTGTTTAAAGAAATAGAGGTAGCCAGGAAGGAATGCCAAGGAAGATAATTTCGGGGAGCACTTGGTAGTAATCCTTTTGTAAAATGCTTGCTTCTCTGGCAGCTCAGCGGCAGACAGCCTGCCCACAATGCAGGAGGCGAGGGTTTGATCTCTGGGTCTGGAAGATCACCTGCAGGAGAAAATGGCTACCCATTCCCGGTATTCTTGCCTGGGAAATCCCATGGATAGAGGAGCCTGGTGGGATACAGTCCGTCGGTCGCAGAGTCGAACCCGACTGAGGGACAAGAGCATGCATGCATTGATCAAATCAGATAGGGAATGAAAACAGATCATTCTTAGATTGTTGTCTTACAAAAGCTTCATTACTGTTTCAAAAAGCATCTGGACCCATATCTACAATTTATTTAAAGGTTGAAAGCTTAATTGTGGTAATCACCTTAACTGTGAACCAGCATTATTTCTTAATTTAGAACTACCAGTAATACCAGTTTATTTAAAGTACCCATAAACATTTAGTTACTTAGTTTTAAGGCTATTTCACCACTTGCTTTTTCTGTTTGTTTCCTTCTCCCTCCTTGTCTGACTTTTTAAAAATAATTTTAGACTCCTACCAATTGTGCTGAGTTAGATAAAATAATGGAGATTGAAATTGCGCAGCTTTTTATTCAGAAGGGTAAAAGACAAGATGCTAGAGCTTTAATTGCTTTGACATGAATTGTGGAAATGGATTTAAAGCAGAAGTGCTTTTTGTTTAACCTAATCTTTGTATTCTTTTTACTCTATCTAGTAAGCAGTTTAGTTTACAATACATAGGCTAAATACTAATACAGTAAATATTTACAAACAGATAAATGAGTGGGGATATTGACATTAAAACATGTTCTCATTGTACAGTTGTGAATTCCAATTAAAAGGAGTGCAGCTAACAAAACAGATTTGGTAATGCAGTAGATCACCGATTTTTTTATTTTTATTTTTATTGGAGTATAGTTGGTTTACAATATTACGTTAGTTTCTTGCTGTACAGCAAAGTGAATCAGGCATACGTATACATATATCCACTCTTTGTTACAGATTCCCTCCCCATTAAAATCACCACAGAGCATTGAGTAGAGTTCCCTGTGCTATACAATGGGTTCTCATTAGTTATCTATTTTATATTCAATAAATAGTAGCATATATATGTCAGTCCCCATCTCCCAATTCATCCCACCTTCCGTACTCCCTTGATAACCATAAGGTTACTCTCTACATATGAGAGCCACGTTGAAGAGATGTTTGTTTTTTGTTGTTGTTGTTTTTTTAACAGTTTAAAGTAGTACATAATTAGGAATGAATAAATATTGAAGAGTGGGATTGACCCTAAAAAGTACCAAGAAAGAATGAGGTTTATAAGAAATTTGGTTGGCATGTAAAGACAGACATGGATTGTTTTGGTGAGTATTTTGATCAAGACAGTTTAAGATGACAGAAGGAAAGCAAAGCTAGAAACATTAAAAGAAAACTAAAGCCCCCAGTGAATCAGATGACGGGGTAGCTTGCTGCAGTGTGCTAGTAGTTAATGGAGACCCGTGACCAGGAACTTTACATGTCTTGATTGATTTTCAAAGTCAGGTGTGCAAACTTTCAAGCTTGTTCTTTGTCCCTATCAAAAGTCCAGGAGCACAAAATAAAAAATTTTCAGTAAGATTTGACAGAGTATCTCATGATAGCATAGTGATCAGTATGCAGAAATATAGATTGCATAATAAACATTAAAAGACTTTGAATAATGGACTGATTTTCAAAGGGGTCTCCATATATGTGCTGCCAGATTCTATCCTCCTTCCATTTCAAGATTTAGTAATAAGTAGTTATGTGTATATTTATGTATAAGCATCATTCCAGGGTTTTTGTATGAAGTAACTAACCCTATTAGGTTAGTTTTTTCTTTAGTAATGAATGATCAGTTATAAGAAATAGGAGAAGGAGAAAACCTGATTTTACTGATTTATTAAGAAGTAATACAGAGGATTTTTTTTTCCTAGTTATATGAAGTTACTGAAACTTTTTAGTCTACGGAATCAAGAAACATAATCACTCAGTGCTGTGTGTATTATATTATTGGTCACAGTACAATAAGAGAA
Source organism: Bubalus bubalis (assembly GCF_019923935.1). Taxonomy (NCBI): domain Eukaryota; kingdom Metazoa; phylum Chordata; class Mammalia; order Artiodactyla; family Bovidae; genus Bubalus; species Bubalus bubalis. The sequence continues at coordinate 28,762,205 of NC_059162.1, forward strand.
GTAGTGGCATGTCCCTCAGTGGATAGCTATTTAGAACATATCCAGAACACAGCAGTTAGTCTGAAAAACGGTTGCATTCAGAAAACTGAAAGGAGCAGAGGAAGCTAAGGGAAGGTATGTTTAGATTAAGAAAACAGTAATTTTCTAAAACCGTTGTACAGTGAAATAGATTGGGGTTTTTTTGGTAAGAGTTTATTTGAACATTTATTGATTTCAGCCGGGCAGTGGCAAACTGGAAGTGGTAAGGAGTGCTCCTACAATAGGAGCAGGGGAGAAGACTTACAGAGAAAAAGTGGAAGCGAGGACGTTATTATTGTCTGTAGCTTAAAGCCCAGTTGTCTGATTAGGTGACCTTGGTTTATTTTTGTTTGTTTTTTAATTTTTATTGGAATATAATTGTTTTACAATGTTTAGATTTGTTATATCGCAAAGTGAATCAGCTATAAATTTAGAAATATCCCCTCTTTTGGATTTCCTTACCATTTAGGTCACCACAGAACATTGAGTAGTTTTCTGTGCCAGTAGGTTCTCATTAGTTATCTATTTTATACATAATATCAATAGTGTAAATGTGTCCATTGCAGTCTCCAATTCATCTGATTCCTTCTCCCCTTGGGAAAGGGCTGCTGCTGCTGCTGCTAAGTCACTTCAGTCGTGTCCGACTCTGTGTGACCCCATAGACGGCAGCCTACCAGGCTCTCCCGTCCCTAGGACTCTCCAGGCAAGAACACTGGAGTGGATTGCCATTTCCTTCTCCAATGCATGAAAGTGAAAAGTGAAAGTGAAGTCGCTCAGTCGTGTCCGACTCCTAGCGACCCCATGGACTGCAGCCTATCAGGCTCCTCTGTCCATGGGATTTTCTACCTTTTCTAAACTAATTAGAGCCAAGCAGACTAGGTTAGGAGAAACAACTCAAGAAATGTTGCAAGAAGTCTAAACTTGGACTTGGTGATGTTTGTTGTGTTCACTACTGTACAGGTAGAACCTAGAACAGCACTGCCGCATTGTAGGCGCTCATCATGGTTTAGTGCATAAAGCAGTGGTTAAGAATGTGAGTGGTGGAGTGAGAAGGGAGTACTGGATTCTGTTCCCATTTACCAATTTTACCTCTGTGTCCTTAAAACACCCTCTAAGTATTTTCTCGTCTGTGAGTATTAAAGTAGATTTTAATGGTCTTTTCGTTTTTAAATACCAGTTGAAATCATATAAATATTTTTTGCTGTTATATAAATTACTGTGACTTATTGACCCATTGTTAAACTTGAGAGTGTTTCTAGAAATTTGTTATTAAAACATTTTAGTGAACACATTTTGCATGAAGCCTTGTCCACATTTCACATTTCCTCAGGATAGGTTTCCTGCAGTAGAATTATTAAGGAAAACACCCCCATGTTTTGGTACATGTGGTTAAATTGTATTTCAGAAAGATTACACCAGTTTACCACCATGAAAAAATATTAGCATGTTCTTAACCTACTTCCTCAATATTTTTTAAATCTTTTCTTTGGTAGTTTGATAAATGAATAATTTGCTTTATCTAAATATTTGCTTGCCATAATTGAAGCTTATATATTTTGTCTTTAATGAATATTCTTTTAAGACTAATTTATTTGTCTTCCACAGTTCAGCAAATGAGTGCTTACTATGTGCTAAACACTGTGCAACACTGGAGATTTAGCTTTGAATAAAAAGTAACCTGTTCTCATGAAGCATATATTCTAGTAGTTTAATTCTTACCTGATTTGCTTAAGTTCTTTAACGGTGCACTTACATATTTACATGTGCTTTTGTTCTCTTTAGGTTTGAGAATAAAAGTTTATACTTCTTACATAATCGAACATCGATCCTTTCCCTTGCACCTTTTTCTTTTGACTTTAAATCTAGAAAGTCCCCTTTCAAAAATCTTTATAAATACATTTATATTTAATATTGTTAAGACATTTAACACAGTTCATCTGAAATATACTTTTTGTGTGCTGTGAGTTGAGCAACTATAGATTTTTCCACCTATTTTTTTAAAAAGCCAAATAACATTTATATACTGGTTCATTCCTCCCACCACCACCTCCTTTTTTTTGTCTTTAATTTTTTATAAACAAGCATCTGTTGCCGAGCTACCTGCTTTTTCCATTGAATTTCTTTTTTTATGTAATTGTTTGGTTTTATATGCTTTTTTCTTTTTTAAATGACCTACCATATTGTCTAATGGTGCTTTCTTTAAAGTTTTGTTGGTGGTTGTTTAAAAAAGAATTTAAGTATATTAGGAATTTTATTAAGGGTTAACATACTCTCTTATCTAAAGTTGCTTGAATAATACATGATTTTCCATTTTTAAAAAGTAGTTCTCAAATTGGATAAAGGGTCGAGAAAAAAATTTAAGATACTAGGAGAAAAGAGACGTTCTGTTTCAATTCTGTTTGATGTGCACATCTAAAAGTGCGATGAGACTCCAGCAATACAGCCTAAATTCCAGTACCCTCCCTGGGGAACAGTTTAGTCTTAGAAGGAAATGACAGCTGTAATCCCTTCTGATTTTGGTTCATTTTCCCTTAGGGTGAGAAAAATGAGTTACTACCTTCTACGTTTAGCTAGACTGCTAGGACTGGAGATGTGGTTTTTGCAGCTTGCTGGCCTATGTATTACAGATCATATCATTGCATTCTTACTTGAATGGTTAGAACTATAGTCTAAACATGAAAAAAACAGAGATTGAAAGTCATGATCTAAGTCAGTGATGGTGAAATAGTGGTTTTCAAATTAATTTGAAAATGTACATGTGTATATTTTTATATATTGTGTGATTATACTTTACTTGCATTACAAAGCAGTGGCACAAATAGGACAAAGTTAAAATAAGCAGTGTTATAAAAGTAGTTTACCTGGTAACAGAAACTTCCCAGCCTCACCCAAAATACATATCTGGATGCTTAGTTTGTAAGTGTTTAATTTAAAAACTTTATTCTATCATGAATTAATATCTAAGGCACAGTATGGATTTTGTGTTTTATCACTTCTATTGCTGGCATAAGTATCACAGTCTTGATCTTAGTTTTTTTGAGACTTGTCAGATCTCATTAATGGTGATTTATTTCATAATGTGGAAGTACAAGAACTAATGCTTGGATTAGAAGTGTTGGCTCCCAGTACTCTGCCTTTGCTTGCTTTATTAGCATTATCTTCTATCTAAGATTCTTCTCTAGGAATCTTTCTCAACACTTTTTCTATTTGTGAGGGCAGTTTAATTAAACTAGATAACTAAATTTGTATGTGCACTTAGTTGGGGAAGTGTAAATTTAATATGCTGAAAGTAAATAAAGGAGGGCTTCACTGTCAATCTCTGGTGAGGCTCTCCACTCAACCTCAGAATACTTTATGTTTGATCTGTGATATGATCTGACAAAGCAATTCAGCAAAGCCTTTTCTATAAATACATAATAACCATTTTAAAAAGCTAATTGTTATCTCTTGACAAAATATATTTATTCTAGTTAGGATTCTTTCTTCCTACACACCATTGAATTATCCTGTGTATAACCTTCTTTAGGGAGACAAGTGATTAAGAATATTGGATTCTGTGTGAAGTTGTGAGACATTTTGAAGACTTTGGGTTCAATTGTCTCACTGTAGCAACTGCCAGAGTCCTTACAGCATCTTAAAAATTATAAATGTTGTGGATTAGGGATTAAGTAAGTGCTTTAAAAATGCATTTCAGTTTGACCTTTTAATGTTAGTGCTATAATTTATTTTGTTGATAGAAATCTGGTTAAATGATTTCTATTTTGCTAAAGTAACCTAATGGTAAAGGTAAAGATACACAGGTTGACTGTCAAATGTGTTAAATTTTTATTGATGATAGTTATAAACATTGTGTTATGTTATCACAGCTGTTTGAGATGGAGAACGTTTTTACTGTGTCATCCGATCCTCATCCCCCTCCTGCAGCCCCTCCTTCACTTTCTTTACCTTTATCTTCATCTTCTACCTCATCTGGGACTAAAAAACAAAAGAGGACCCCCACGTATCAGAGATCTGTAAGTCAGGGAAGCAGTCATCCTAGCTTTTTTTCTTTGTGTTAAGAGCATGACTAAGAAGCATCACTCAGTTTGATTGAAATACCCTGCAAACTTACTTTCTAACTTCCCTAAGCATTTCCTTCACCTTGAATCTTGAAAGGTAAGTTTAGTAGCTTAGGGCTTGCTACTCAGAGGGTGTCCAGGAAGTAAAAGCATCGGTATCCCCTTGGGAATTTGTTAGAAATAGATCATCTCAAACCCCTGCCAGTGAATCAGATTTTGTATTTTAACCAGATCACTGGGTAACTTCACTTTGACATGCCCTAGTTTAGAGTCTATATCGTACATATGGTTTTGAATCCTCTGTCATTTGACTTTTGTAAGTCATTTAATCTCAGTGTCTATTTCATCATTAGTAGAATAGGGACAGTATTACATTCTCCTGAGCTTTTGTAAAAATTAAATGAGTTAACACATCCAGCACAAAACAGTGTCTACCATGAAAGAACTGGAACTAACCACCTGTAGATGTGATGGCTTTGTCTTGCATGATTTGGCTATCCCACACAGTGTTTAACTACTTGAAACTTGGGTTTATGTTTCTATAATTTCAGTGGTCTCTTTTTCCTAATGAAAAATATTCTTATTAATGCCCAACATCAAACAAGTGAAAATGCTTATGAGTCAAATTTTCAATGAAAAGGTCTAAAACTAGTTGTAAAGATGTAGATATGTTGCTATAGTAGATCAGTGATAGACCTAACCTTCCCTAGGGATTTTATCCTGTGTCCTGCTTCACTTAAATAAAATGAAATACACACTGTGATAGACAGTATCTGATGATTAAATAGGTCCCAGTACATTGTATTTAAATAGCCCCTCTTAAAGAGTGTTTTATTTTGCTTTATCTAATCATAGAAACAAATGACAGTATTTGGAGATTCCATCAGTGTCTGAAACAAATGAAAAGATTTCTTTTAATTGTGCCTGTGAAGTGATTGATAATTTTTAGGATTGAAGAGCTTTTGTTGTCTTGGAGTACTTAGAAAACTCTTGTCTAACTCACTGTTTTCAGTCGTCTTCCATTAAAAGACCTGAGCATGCATGCATTTTCTAGTTTGAAATAAGTATTGCATAGAAGGTTTCTTTTATTCTTTTTACTAACTTAAGTAATTGCCTTCAAGATGCATGGCTTACCAAATAGCATCAAGGTTTCTATTTATCTTTCAAAATAAGTATTAATAAATTCCTTAATGATATGTCTTGGTAGTTTGGTTTTCCATCTCGTGAATATTTAGTTACCTTTGTCCTGATGTTGTTTTAGTAATTTAATTAAAGGCAGCTTTTACTTATGTGGTTGCTTTGTCTTAATATTTAAACTCCAGAAATTTGATTTGTGGGAAGTGAAAATCCTACCATAAATTGGGACGGTTCCCCAAAATAATTTGAATTACTTCCTCTGAAATGTTTTATTGGCTAAATTAACATTTCATTAATAAAAACACATAATCTTCCCTTTACTTGTATTACCTTTATTTTCTTTGCCTTTTCATATTAAAAGTTCGGTGATTTGTTAATCAGACGTAGTATGCTACAGAGAGAATGTACAGATCTGTATGTATTGAGTTCTTTCTCTTTTTAAAACAGATGAGCTTTGATCCAAACCTTCTCCACAACAATGGACATAATGGGTACCCCAATGGTACTTCAGCAGCACTGCGTGAGACTGGGGTTATTGAAAAACTGCTAACCTCTTACGGATTTATTCAGTGTTCAGAACGGCAAGCTAGACTTTTCTTCCACTGTTCACAGTATAATGGCAACCTGCAGGACTTAAAAGTAGGAGGTAATTTGTCAGTTCTCCTTTTTATAAAACTGATCCCAAATTTTTCTTGCATATCAACTTATTCCTGACAGTGCTATGGTTTTGGCCTTTTCATTGTACCAATTACTGAAGTTTGTCTATATAAATCAGCAGAATCCTGATTTCACTTGTGGTGGTGATCTTTTTGAGGGATGAAAGAGTTATTGAGTAAAAGATACCTTTGAATATTTTTTAAGTAAATACTCGGTAGATTTGTTACTCCCATAATAATGATTGTTTGGCTATTAGGTTTTAAGCCAGTAAAATAAAACTTTTATATTGTTAGTTTTAATTGTTTTGCCAGGTCCTAGTTTGGGTAGTAGCTGAAAAAAAATAACTCCGATGTCACCATTGAACTATATGGAAATTTTGGCTGACATCATAGAAATTACTTTCATGTGTAGAAAAAGTGTGGCTTATTAAAGGACTGAAGTTACAGGGTCTCTGTGTGTGTTATAAAATATCTTTGAGAAAAAAGAGCAATAGTTAACTCATTACTGACCAAGGGATTTTTGCAGAAACCAGTGTCTGATATTTTTATCTTGACTGGCCAGAAATTAATTCTGTTATTTCACTAACACTTTGTGGATTATTGTGTTCAGTAGTTAACACCTGACACACCTGTAAAGGCTTCTCCAGCACCATGAGTTTCATTTTCACTTTATGTATCGGAATCTGTCACTAAGGATTTTTGTGTTTTTGTTGGTCTAATAGTCACATTGTCTGAACTATATTTTGAAGAACTGTTAATCTTCTGAGCCACTAGTATATATGTCTCTCAGATAAAGAATCTGTAAAATTCACCAAAAAATTCTTCACTCAAAATTTTGCAATGTCATTTTAAGAATTTTTACGGTGATAAACTTGCATTTATAATATACACAGGGTTGGCACAAAAAGAGAGCAAAGTGAATGATAAGGACAGTCATAACTCGTGTAATGAACCTGTGATAAATTTTAAGATCTACCGACTTTGAACAGTGATGTTGATTATCTTTCTCTAAAAATGTATTGATAACGTCTCTGTCAATAATGTGTTAACGTGAATATTTGGCATTCCAAATATTGTATAAGAGTGTTATATTGGTTAATCCTCATTTTACAGATGAAGTAACTGAGGGTATAGAGGGATTTTAAGGTGGGGGGGAGCTTGCCAAATCACATCATCATCACGTATTTGTAGTATGTGTAAGTGCCATGAAAACTAAGGCTGAGATATGACTAACTTAATCTAAAGCAGTGGTTCTGAAACATTAGTGTGTATCAAAGTTACCTACAAGGCTTGTTAAAACATAGATAGCTGTACCTGATGCCCGGAGTCTGTTTTTGAATAAGTCTGGAGTCGGCCCTGAGAATTTACCTGTCTGCTATGCTTCAGGTGATGTTGCAGCTGCTTCCATTGGTCCAGGGACTAGGACTACACTTAGAGAAAAAACTCAAATGCAGCATTAAGTTTAACTCTAAAGTGAGATACCATTTTACCAAAATTAGTTCAACAAATATAACACTCTTTATTTTAGATGATGTTGAATTTGAAGTATCATCTGATCGGCGGACTGGGAAACCCATAGCTGTTAAACTGGTGAAGATAAAACAAGAAATCCTCCCTGAAGAACGAATTAATGGACAAGTTAGTGACTTTGGTGTTTACATTTTCTTAGGGCCCTGAATTTGCTTATCTTTCACATTAGAAAAGGAAGATTCACCCCATCTCCTCAGTTTGCACGCAAGAGAGCTATAGTATATAAAAGTTACTATTTTAAAATTATATCAGAAGCACTGGCATTTCTTGACCTGAAATAAAAATTTGGTCAAGAGTCATTTGGGTTTTTACATATAACCCTAAGTCTATACTTACAGTCAGTTGATGTACTGTAAGTTTGAAACTTGGCAGCATGACATCCTCTGTGGATCATATTAAAATGCATCCCTATGTATAGTATAGAGGATATTAAAATTCAGTTTATATTGAACAGTGCTGCTCCTGAAATGATTAGCAATGGAAATTTTTTTTTTTTTGACTGGTAGGTTGTGTGCGCTGTTCCTCACAACTTAGAGAGTAAATCTCCAGCTGCCCCGGGTCAGAGTCCAACAGGGAGTGTATGCTACGAACGTAATGGGGTAAACTTGTGTATTTTTCTTAAACCTTTGCCTGATCCACCATGTGATCTATAAGCGTACTTTAAAATTCAAAATAGAAAACGTAAGCTGCAGTTGATTAAAAATCAGTTTTAAATTTGGTTTCAAAGAGGCTTTGAGTGCAGCATAATCAAAAACTTTAAAAAGAAAAAAAAATCCATAGGACTTCCAAGTGTCTTAGCTTGCCCAAGTGTGACCTTAGTTAGAACATTAAGGTAAAATGCTTCTTTTACTTACTTTTTGGGGGGGTTGTGGGAAGGGATCTTTTTTCTGGTTTCTTTTAAAGCACTAACTCCAGCTTTTTTGTTTGGAATGCCTTATATAAAAATTGTTTTTTTGAAATGTAACTACAGCCTCTGGGCAAATGCTTCCACGTGTTTAAGCTTTTTGAAGTTGGATTGCTGCTCAGCTGTGGACTCGCAAAAGTCATCAGCACCTTGGAGGGAAAGTGTGTTTATATGAATAAGTTAATGTACTTGTCAAAAAGTCATTTAATTTTAAGAGATTTGGTTTTAAATGCCAGTTTAAGAAGTATTTAACAAAGTAAATCACATTATACAGTGAACATGCATCCTGCAATATAGTAATAATAACTTGTTAATTCACAGGAAGTGTTTTATCTGACTTATACCCCTGAAGATGTTGAAGGGAATGTTCAGCTGGAAACTGGAGATAAAATAAACTTTGTAATTGATAACAATAAACAGTAAGTTCTTTTCTCCCATTTAAGTGTATTTTTTCTTTTTGGAAGTAAGTTTGAAGTGAGTCAAAACCTGACTTGTAAATCTGGATAATTTTCATGATCTTTTAAATTGTTATTCATCAGCTAAACATCTGAGCATCAGTTCTATGGTAAGCACTATGCAGGGTGTCAGAAATAGGAGGATAATTAAAACATGATCAGAACTTTGAAGGATCTCTACTGGAGATCAGTGGAAGTTTTGCCAAACAGCAGTGCTTGAGGCACACTTTGAGATGAGGAGTCACTAGGGAAATGAAAAAAACATTCTGGGTAGAGGAAGTAGCGTTTGGGCAAAATGGCCAAAAGTTTGAGTTGATTGAATTGACTGGATCATAGAAAGATGAAGTTTGAAGTTTATTCATTAGTAGTAACAGGAATCTTTGAAGGATTTTAATTGGGGAAGTATGGTTTCAATTGTTGGAAGTGGTGGGAATGGTAGGCTTTTGGAGAGTAGGGATCCTCTAGATAAGAGGCAGAGATTTGAGAGTTAATATGAAAGATAAGGGTCTAATATGGATAGGCCAGTGGTGGTAGGGTATAGAACTCAAATCACATAAGAGAAAAAAAAAAATGACCAAGTTTAATAACTTGATAGAGGAGTATATTAGATCTAAGGGAAGAGGAGTCCCAAATGCCATTTTTCTTGCTTGGGCTACTAGACAGCTAATGATAGCAGTAACTGGACTTAGGAGGTACAGCAGAAAGATTAAGGATGGGAGAAGAATTACGCTTATTTTTGGCATTTTGAATTTGAGGTGTCTGTGGGTGAAGATATTAAATATGTAGTTGTATGTATAGATCTGAACAAGCTAGTGACAGGCAGGAGATAGAGCTGTTGAATTCCTTGGCATAAGCAGTTAAGGAAAGTGTAGTTAAGAAAGGCCAGGGATGGTTATTTTTACTTTAGACTGAAACAGATAGATATAAACACAAAGGGAACTTAAAAATAGGAGAAAGTGCTGGGAATGGACTTTTCACTGGCAGTACAGAATAAAGTTCCAGTAGTGTGTGCAGAATTATTAGCCTTGAGCTTTACCTCTTGTAAGACTAGAAGAAATCAGATTGAGTTACAGGTATGGATATTAGTAGTTTTAGTCTGAGATCTCAAATTAATCTTAAGTAGGAAACTAGGGAATAGGGCTTGAGGTGGATGGGGAGCCAATGAAAGGGTTTTATTTAATCATAAAGTCTTGAATGTGCTAGCTCTTGTACTAAATATTTATGTACAGTTGTTAATCCTCAGAACAGCCTTACCTGATAAGTCTTCCATGTGTAAAGTGAGGTATGTTCTCATAAAGTGACTTGCCTAAAGTCACACAGCTTTTAAATTGACATTTCAATCCCAAATCTGGCTCTAAATAAGACCTTTTCACTGTAGTGAGTTGCAAAAGCACATAGGATTTTTCCAGCATCTTCTGTTAGTCTGTTAAGTTTCTGAAATAAAAAGGACAATTGGGCTACACTTTGTCCATGAAGAATTAAGGGAAGTAATAGACTAGTAGCTTGGTCTGACGATCTTAAAAACACCACCAACAAATACTCTTCCATCTTATACAGTTTGTGCCATCTTTAAGGGCTTCCTGGTAGCTCAGATGGTAAAGAATCTGCCTGTAATGCAAGAGACCTGGGTTCGATCCCTGGGTTGGGAAGATCCGGAGAAGGGAATGGTTACCCATTCCAATATTCTTGCCTGGAGAATTCCACGGGCAGAGGAGCTTGGTGGGCTACAGTCAGTGGGGTCACTGTCAGATTTACATGCTGCTGCTCAGAGATGGGGACAGTTTAGCAACATGACATCTCTCTTTTCAGTGGAGGTGAATGTCACTTTTTTTTAAAAGCATAGCAAATATCTCCTATAATCACTGCATTTACTCAAGGTTTCTTTGCTGTATAATTGATGGGACAGCTACTAAATTCAGTATTCATTGCAAACAGGACCATCTCTTACTTATCTCTGTTTCCCCATGTTTGTATGCAGTACATAATTCCTACTCAGTGTTTGTTCAAGTAATGGCCTTTCTAAAACCTTAGCATTCCCCATCTGATGGCATCCAATTTGTGGACTTCAACAGCCCAAAAGGAAAACGGTCACATATATATGTGCCCAGTTTCAAAAGCTAGGAAGTTTGGGCACAAGTCCTTTGCATGTGAAGCTATATGAAAAGGATTGTGTATTAGGAAATCTTATATTAGTGATAATGCAGAAGTGTTAAGGGCTTAGAAAACTATTGTTTCTCTACAGTCATCATATCTAACCAGATCAATGCATTTTCCACCCCTCTTTGTTCCCCACTATCCCCACCTGATTCTTTTTTTCCAGTACTGGTGCTGTAAGTGCTCGTAATATTATGCTGTTGAAAAAGAAACAAGCTCGCTATCAGGGAGTAGTTTGTGCCATGAAAGTAAGTGTCATCAAATTTGACAAACTTGAGTTTTTTTCTTTGGCTGTGTTAAGTCTTTCGAACTCAAGTCTTTTGATTTTCCTCTTTGTCTTTCCTTTAAAAAATATTAACTTCAAAAGCAATCTGATTACTAATTATATTCTTTAAAATGGCTGTTTCATTGGTATTAATATTAGACTTTACCAAATAATAATGTTGCCACTTAAAAGCCTTCTTAATTGTAAATTGTAATCATAAATATATATGCTGAATAGTGCATAATATTCCTGCTGTTTTTTTCATATTTGTTTGCCTCTAGGAGGCGTTTGGCTTTATTGAAAGAGGCGATATTGTAAAGGAGATATTCTTTCACTATAGTGAATTTAAGGGTGACTTAGAATCCTTACAGCCTGGAGATGACGTGGAATTCACAATCAAGGACCGAAATGTAAGATAGTTAAATAACTTGATCTTTGACCTTCTTTTAAAGTAAGTAGTTAAAATGTATGAAACACTTAAAATGACATATGTGCCCCCCATGCTCCTTTCTGGTTTAGGGTAAAGAAGTTGCAACAGATGTCAGACTGTTGCCTCAAGGAACAGTCATTTTTGAAGATATCAGCATTGAACATTTTGAAGGAACTGTAACCAAAGTCATCCCCAAAGTACCCAGTAAAAACCAGGTAAATAGTCTTTTTTCAGGAAAGTCATCTTTTGCCTCATCAGAAATAGAGTAATATGGTGTGGTATACAGAAGTTTTATTATATTCAATTAATGTAATTTTGTTTTAAGTATTAAGTATTTAATGTGTAGAGTTAAACTAAATAGGAAACCATTAGTAGGTACATTCATGAATATGTTGTTTGTTTGTTTTAGCTGGGTGATATGGAGAAAGGGACCAAAAAAAAATTGCTGGTTAGATGGGAGGGAAAACAATTCATGTGTGTGTGCTTGGGCCCCAGTTGGGCTTGTATGTATAGGGTCTGGGGGGAGTGAAAAGATGAGACCAGTGGTATCATTGTTAAGGAAATGTAAAACATAAGAGATTGGATATTTTTTTTTTTTTTTTTTCCCTTAAATAAAATCTCTCAGTATCAGAGTGCAGATCTTAACTGCAGTATCATGAGTTCACGGTTGTGTCATGTGACCACAGAACACAAAAGCTTTCAAATTGAACATAGGTTTTCAACACCTTTTTTTCCTTTAGGGAATTATCTATTATAAATAACATGGGTTTACTGTGTGTTCTTCTTGTTTGACTTAGAACTAGGAAGGATGAGAAATCTCCAGCTAAAATAGTTTTTCCTTCTCATCAGAATGACCCATTGCCAGGACGTATCAAAGTTGATTTTGTGATTCCTAAAGAACTTCCCTTTGGAGACAAAGATACAAAATCCAAGGTGACCCTGTTGGAAGGTGACCACGTTAGGTTTAATATTTCAACAGACCGTCGTGACAAATTAGAACGAGCAACCAACATAGAAGTTCTATCAAATACATTTCAGTTCACTAATGAAGCCAGAGAGATGGTAAGTGTTGGTTAGACATTATTAGATGTGTATCCAAAGTGGAAGGTAGGTGGGACGATGTTATATGTAAGTTTGTAATATGGTATTGAAAATTATTTGAGGCATGACAATATTGGGTAGTAGGTGATTAAGAATACAGACATTGAATCAATCTTGGTTTGACACCTAACTGGTTACCTTGAAATATATGTGAGAAGGTTTTAGAATGGAAATTTGGAGAGGACGATTTCTAAGGTCTTTCGAGAGTCAGTGCTTCTCTGGCCCTTAATATGAAGACTGAGTTGATTTAAGTTCATCATTGTAGAAAGTAGATTTTTCCAGATTGTTCCATAAAATACTCCACAAAGTAGGTTTTGTTTTTATAGTAGGACTTGAAATTTTTTATTAGTGAATATATGTCTGGAAATGATGCCCGTGTTGCCCAAACATATTTAAAGTTCAGCTTTCATGAATTAGTTTTATCAGATGTAATATACATTTGGTGCTGCTTAGAGTTAATAGCTACAGCAGGGTGGTGGACTGGTTGGTCCTCAGCCTGTTAGGAACCAGGCTGCACAGCAGGAGGTGAGCAGCAGGCAAGCCCTCTGCTCCCCATTGCTCGCATTACAGCCTGAACCCCCTCCCTACCCCCCACCTCTAGGTCTTTGGAAGAGTTGTCTTCCATGAAATGGATCCCTGATGCCAAAAAAGTTGGGGACTGCTGATCTGTAATATTTCCCAGTGTTGTCAGTAGGGCTGGATATGTTCAATGAAAATTGAAGTTTCTTGAGACTTTTTTTAACCATTAGGAGAGCTGACCTTGTTTGACATTTGCAGTGTTTGCAAAAAAAAAAGTTTCTTAGATCTGTTTTGCTTTACAGTATGGAGAACATTGTTGAATAGCTTGGTTGTCATCAGGATTTAGCAAGGATTAAATGTCAGAATGTAGCTTAGGCTGTATTCAAAACTGATTATAGAGTAATCATCTCTGTAATATGTAAATATGCAATATGTAAGTCATTGATGTGTTGATAGTAATAGTGTTTCAGTAACTATTCATGTATCTGTCATGTCCAGTTATTCTGGATATAAGGCCTTCACAGAGCTGATAATACGAAGGAAAAAAACCATGAGGATGGAACTTTATATAGTTTATTTTTCAAACCTAAATCTTAAATCCTCCTGTGCCTAAGCTCAAAAGATTTTTGAAATTGAGATTATAAAGTTGCCTTTAGTTGACTTTTGAGGTATTTGAAGTATTGTTCTGTAGATTTTTAATTTCTGGAAGTTACAGTGTCATAAAGCTTGGGCATTATTTGGAATCCATTGTTTGCCACTTAGTAGCTATGTGCTTTGGGCAAATTGCTTAACCTCTTTCGACCTCAGTTTCCTCATCTTGTAAAACAATATTTTTGACAATTGAAAATTAAATGGAATATGCTGCATACATTTACTTCAGAAATACTTTTTCTACTGTTTATTGGCTAAGGAGTAGCATCTGGGGAGTCTCAGTTGCTTAGGGATTATTTTATTGAAATCAGTGAATTTGTATTTAAATGGAAATTTTTAAATGTGGATACAAGATTTGGATATTTAATTCCTAACATTTAATGTGATGATACTTCCAAACTTGAATGTTGTCTTGACAGTCTTCACAGCCAGTATTATTTTGGTTTCAGGGTGTAATTGCTGCCATGAGAGATGGTTTTGGTTTCATCAAGTGTGTGGATCGTGATGCTCGTATGTTCTTCCACTTCAGTGAAATTCTGGATGGGAACCAGCTTCATATTGCAGATGAAGTAGAGTTTACTGTGGTTCCTGTGAGTAGTTTTTGAGAAAGTATGAGAGGTTTTCTTGGTCCTTCCTTTTTCAGTTTTAAGTTACTTTTTTTCCTTTTTTTAATCATTTGTAGGATATGCTCTCTGCCCAAAGAAATCATGCTATTAGGATTAAAAAACTTCCCAAGGGCACGGTTTCGTTCCACTCCCATTCAGATCATCGTTTTCTGGGCACTGTAGAAAAAGAGGCCACTTTTTCGAATCCTAAAACCACTAGCCCAAATAAAGGCAAAGAAAAGGTAAGTTTTAATCAAAATGATTTTTGCAGTTTGTCTCTTTTCTTTAAAGGAAACCACTGTTCACACAATAATGGAGTGTTAGTCTTTCAGAATTCCCTATAATATGAACAGTGAATCAGTCTAAAGCAAAGTTTTTAATCTCAGCAATATTAACATCTTGAGCTGGATAATTCTTTGGGAAGGAGGAGGTAGGTAGCTATTCTTTGCGTTTGGGGATGTTTAGCAGCATCCCTCTCTGGCTTTTACTCACTACTACTACTACTACTAAGTCGCTTCAGTCATGTCCGATTCTGTGCAACCCCACAGACGGCAGCCCACCAGGCTCTGCTGTCCCTGGGATTCTCCAGGCAAGAACACTGGAGTGGGTTGCCATTTCCTTCTCCAGTGCATGAAAGTGAAAAGTAAGAGTGAAATCGCTCAGTTGTGTCTGACTCTTCATGACCCCATGGACTGCAGCCTACCAGGCTCCTCTGTCCATGGGATTTTCCAGGCAAGAGTACTGGAGTGGGTTGCCATTGCCTTCTCCATTTACTCACTAGAGGCCAGTATCTTTTCTCCCGCTGTGTGACAGCCAGACATGTCTCCAGAGTCTGCCAAATGTCTCCTCATCACTCCCAGTTTAGAATCACTCATCTGAAATGATAGTGTTTGTCATCCAAGAAATTTAAAACTTTGAAATTTTGGTAGACTGAATTCACACATTGGAATTCCCCATTTTTTAAAAAACCCACTGAATCTAAATACGAAGCTATCCATAAGATTATTTTTGCTCTTAAGTAACAGATTAAAAATTGTATAGAAACAGGTTAATTCAAACAATTTTAAATGCTGCTGTAAAAGGTCAGTAAGGGATCTTGGTCAAAAATTAATTCTTAAGCTGACAGCATCTGGGACGGTTTCACTAAGGACATTGACATTTAATAGGTGGAGATAAATGAGGAAAGGATATTCCTCACGGAATAGAGGTACAGATGAGAAAGTCTCAAGGTTTCTTTATAAAGCACTAATTAGTTTAACAGGAAGATAGGACTTTTTCTTTGGGGAGGTGATTTCTGATTGGCTGTGAAAACTAGCATAGACCTGCCAGCAAGTTCTCCCTCTCAGCGTTAAAACTATGATAAGACTTTAAGACCAGATGATAGCAGATTGAGTTGGCCTTGAGTTAAGGTAAGACCATATTTTTAGTCATACAAAAAATATTTTAGAGAACCCTAGATAATTTCTGCCTGTTCTCTGGCTCAGGATTCTATAATAATTGTAATTGTGCTGATACTGTTTTTTCAGTTGTTCTCGATTCTTTTCATTGTTTTCTGTCTGTATCTCTCTAGGAGGCTGAGGATGGCATTATTGCTTATGATGATTGTGGGGTGAAATTGACTATTGCTTTTCAAGCCAAGGATGTGGAAGGATCTACTTCTCCTCAAATAGGAGACAAGGCAAGATAATAATTCTTACTAGAGAAAGGAGAGGGAGGGAGAGTTAAAGGTTATCATCTTAATCTTAAATCCTGAAAAAATGGTTTCTTTAAATTTTATCAAGTTGTGCTCCAATTCTTTTGTGCTTACAAGTTTAATATATATATGAACATCTTCCTATTTAAAAGCAGTTTATTCAATTAGAATAGGGTCTAGCAAGCTTTTGATAAAAGCTTTTTGAAGAGTTAGTGTTTAAGCATTAGATATGTCAAAAGAACTACCTTATTTAAAATAAATAATATTGGTAAAAAGTTAAAACATCAAAGTAAAATCATGCCAAAGGTTTTTACATTGCGGTTAATTTTTATTGTACTTGGTTGGAATGTCTGGTTTTCTAATTGACCTCCTTTAAAGAAAGTGAAATCTATAAGGAATACACACTGGAGAGCAACAACTTGATCCTTGTGAAAAGTGGAATGAGAAATAGAAGTAATAGTTGTGGTGGAAATCTGTTCCATCAAATTATTTATACAGACTATTTAAGTGGAAAGCAAGGTCTGGGGGAGTTGTCATTTCTACACATCCTTATTTTTCACAGGTTGAATTTAGTATTAGTGACAAACAGAGGCCTGGACAGCAGATTGCAACTTGTGTGCGACTCTTAGGTCGTAATTCGAACTCCAAGAGGCTCTTGGGTTATGTGGCAACTTTGAAGGATAATTTTGGATTTATTGAAACAGCCAATCATGATAAGGAAATCTTTTTCCATTACAGGTAAGGATTGCCTTTTAGGAACTTGGAGCTTCCATTCTTTGGTTTTAGAGTCAAAAATATTAATATTGGGTGGTTATGTAGTTTTTAATCTCAGATTTCATATTGGTAAAATTTTGGCAGTATATAACGTTAATTGTCTACCTCTATATAGAAAACATGTGGTCAAAAGATATAAGAAGACCTGTATCTGCTTTGAACATTGTAGAGGACCCTGTCTACTTCAGTAAAAGAATTCTGTTTTATATGTTGCTATCAGAGAATTGTGTATTTGATTTGGTATTATAGCATAGTGGTTAGCCATAGCCCATAGCATGGGCTCTTAGAACCATACAGTTTCAGTTTGAATCCAGGCTCTGCCACTTAATAGCTATGTAACTTTTATTATCTTTTTATTGAATGAAAATAACCTCCTAGCATCTTAGTTTCATTATCTTGAATCTGGGGATAATGGTACCTCTTCATAGGATATTCTTGAAGATCATATGAGTCAGTGCTTAAAACTGTATCCAATTTGTAAGCACATCATGAATATTACAATAGAAGAAATAAAGGCTGCTTGCTCCTGTTGATGTTTGTGGTAAATATTTATTCAAATATCATTTCCTTCCCCTCCCCTGCAGTGAGTTCTCTGGTGATGTTGATAGCCTGGAACTGGGGGACATGGTCGAGTACAGCTTGTCCAAAGGAAAAGGCAACAAAGTCAGTGCAGAAAAAGTGAACAAAACACACTCAGGTAATGAATTGTGACTTCTAATGAAGTCAAAGGCCTGTTCTTTAGGTAAAAGGGTGAAGGGTAAGGTGGGAGAGGGAGCAAAAACCCTATTGTTCTAGGTCAGTGTTCTCCAGGTGTGATCCCTAGATGCAGCCATCATCACCTAGCCACTTGTTAAAAATACATGTTCTTTGACCCCAACCCTACTGAAACTTTGGAGATGGGTACCCTGTTTTAACAAATCCTGCAAGTAATTCTGATGAACACTGAAGTTTGAAAACCACTGTTCTAGATTATTTAGGTCATATGCTTTGAGTTTATTGTCAATTCAATATCTCTTTTTCAGAAATAACCCCAAGATAATCTCCATGGGATTAGAGAGGGAGGCATTCCTCTAGAAGACTTATTTAAATAAGAATGAGTTTAAATGTGAAAAATAATGGGAACTTCAGAAAATCGTTGCTGTTTAGAATCTTTGATTTCTTGCAGCTTCCTTTTTGGGTTTTATGTAATACAATTCCCCAAATAACACTTTCTCTTAATGATTTTCTAGAGAAATGGGAGTTAAGACTGTTCATTCAGTTTAACAAATACCTAGATGTATGCTGTGTTTTAGATACTGGGGGTACAGCAATGAAGAAATAAGACAAATTGGCATGCAAGATCAGTGAAATACTATATGTAGTATGTTCAGAAAGATATTAAGATAAAATAAGTTGGAGAAGTATATAAGTATTGGGGTTGCCTCTACTTCTAGAGACCAGGGAATACCTCACTACAAAGGTGATACCTGGTCACCTGGAAAAGGTGAGAGGGTGAGACATGTTTAAATATGAATACTTACTAATTCTTTGAACATCTTTAATAAGAGCTTAGAAGTATTTTAAGACTAGCAGACAACCTGCTAGCCCTCTATTAACATTTGTCCTGATGATTTTTGCTTTTTGATTTTTAATCCTATGGAATAGCATTTCAATATATTTGTGGAGAGAGAGGTATACATGCTTTTGTTTTGTAGTGAATGGCATTACTGAGGAAGCTGATCCCACCATCTACTCTGGTAAAGTCATTCGCCCCTTGAGGAGTGTTGATCCAACACAGAATGAGTACCAAGGAATGATTGAGATCGTGGACGAAGGTAAGAACATCTTTATCATGTTTTGAAATTTGCCTTACCTTCAGATGAGCATGTTGAAGATTTAAAAATGTGTTGCATTTGTCCTTAAAAACTGAATTAAGGAGAAGTGATTTTATTTTCCTACCCATGCTTGGCTGTTATTTTTTTTTATTTCTTGGAAATGAGATCAGCCTGGGTTTATGTGAATAAATGACTGATATGTGAGCTACTAACTGAGTTATAATAGACTAAGAACAAAATCTCACACTAAAAATATGCATTTAATGGTTGATAATCAGACATTGACAATTGGCTGGGTTTAATACAATTTTGTCCTCTTATTATTCACTGGTTATTTACATCAGTATTGACAAAATGTCCTAGTAAGTATTCAATTCTATAAACATTTTTGCTTCCTGTAAAATTTTACTATGTCTGTTACTTACAGGATACCATGAAGATCCTACTACTTGTCTCTAGGTCAGGGCTCCCTATTTTTCATTTTTCTGCCTTTTTTCCCCAATCTTGACAACTCCCTGAGAACTGCTGTAATGGCTTGCTACAAACAACAGAAAGACCAACAGGTTTGCAATGGAAATACAGTAGGGAATACTGGATGATTAATATAGCAGAATTACTATAAGGATGAGGTTGATAAGAGGGTTTGAAATGCCAACGAAAGATGATAGCGTGATTTAAAAAGAGAATAAATCTTGTGCCATCTGGGAGTCATAGAAGAACATAAAGTGGAAAGAGCAGGTCATATGAGAGAAGGAAATTAGCCTTGATGGACCTGTTCTTTTATCACATGAGTTCTTAGGAATTTCTTTTTTCTGTGAAACCAGTATCCTCATATATGCACATCTCCAAATATGAATTAACTTTATAGCAAGTCATTATTGAACTATGATGCCATGATGATTATCAAACCCCTAAAAGGGCCATGTGGGTGTGGGCAGCTAACTTTAACTCATGAGATAACATCAAAATACCCTTTTTCCTCTCTTTCATTTTCCCTTTTACTTTTTTTTGCATTCCCAACCCCTAATCCACTTAATCTTCAACACTTCGATATAGTCTAAAAGCAAGGTTTTGTAGAAAAGGAAACTTTCCTGAAATCTCCAAGCCTAGAGTTTTCTGGGACTCTACAGATCACATTTTCCCCACTTGGTGGTGAGAACAGCTCTTTCAGGAAGACAGCTAACCTAATATAAGACCAGGGGTTTCAGTGTTGGACAGACGTAGATCTGCACACAAGCTCTTTTCACTTGCTAGCTGTATAACCTTAGACAAATCTTTCCTTACTCAGTTTCTTCAGTTTTAAAATGAAGATAATATCTTCAACCTCAAAAGGTTCTATAAAGATTAAATATGAATCAGTATAGTGTTTAATAAATGGTAGTTACTACCAATATCACAGTCTGCTGCTGCTGCTAAGTTGCTTCTGACTCTGTGCGACCCCATAGACGGTGGCCCACCAGGCTCCCCCGTCCCTGGGATTCTCCAGGCAAGAACACTGGAGTGGGTTGCCATTTCCTTCTCCAATGCATGAAAGTGAAGTCGCTCAGTCGTGTCCGACTCTTTGCGACCCCATGGACTGCAGCCTACCAGGCTCCTCCGTCCGTGGGATTCTCCAGGCAAGAGTACTGGAGTGGGGTGCCATTGCCCTCTCTGTCACTTAGTCTAGTTGTCTCTAATACTTCTGTATGACTTGCTCTATTTGGCAGTCTCCTCATAGTTTTTAGTTTCTCTCGGTTTGAAAAGAAAATCTTCACTTGCCTCTGTAATCATCAAGAGAATGGTTAAATGCATTCCCAATTTTGAAGCTACTTCTTCCATCTGATATTTTTACCCTCATTTCTACTTTTGTTGATTCAGTGGTGTATTCACTATCCAGGTGAACTGATAGGTAGCTGAATGAACCCTTTGGCCTGGTTTTTATCTGTAGCCTGCCTTGACTTCCAGCCAACTTTTTATTCCAGGGCAAAGCTCAGCAAATAAGATGACTTGTTTTTATTAATAAAATTTTCTTGAAACACAACCACAGCTGTTCATTTACATACTGTCTTTGCTTTCTCACTGCCAACAGCAAAATTGAGTACTTGTGACAGAGATAGGATTCTGTAAGATTAAAATATTTACTATCTGACATTAAGAAAAAGTGTGATGGGCCATCTAGGAGAAAAGTGCCTTAGGTTTGAGAGCACCACAATCAGAACAAAGAAAGGTGGAATGCCAAAAAATTTGTCTACATTGTGCTTTTGCTTGTGCTTGGCTTGTTTAATGCCCAGTTGGGTATGGATCAGAAATGTTTTTGACTCACTCATATTGTGCACTTGGAAAGAAGATAATCCAGTGGATCATGTGAGCAATCCATAGTGCTTTAAAATTAGGTAATGAGATGGTAAGTGATAGTGTTGTTGGAGTTTTTCATTTTCCCTATATACTTGGTTGAAAGCTGTTCATTAGCTAGTAAATGACAATGAGCTACAAGTTTTCCTTTATTTTCATGGTAGTGTTTAGCTACCAGGATTTTATTGAAGCTTTAAAGTAGAGTTTCTCAGGTATTAAAAATCTTAGTGAATATAGTATTTTTAGCAAATTATTTATAAATTTATTAGGACCATCAACAGAGAGGGCTGTTGTGAAATATTAGCTTTTAGACTTTGTACTTGTTTCTCCCTACAGGGGATATGAAAGGTGAGGTCTATCCATTTGGCATAGTTGGGATGGCCAACAAAGGGGATTGCCTACAGAAAGGGGAGAGTGTCAAGTTCCAGTTGTGTGTCCTGGGCCAAAACGCACAGACTATGGCCTACAACATCACACCCCTGCGTAGGGCTACAGTGGAGTGTGTGAAAGATCAGGTAAGTGGTAATACCTCTGGATCCAACTGGATCTTTTTATGAGTTGGTAACCAAACAAACCCTTGAAAATTTTTCAGCCAAGCAGGAACCATCAACATTCATTTTTTTTTAATTTTCACTTTATCTTCCTTTTCAATGATTTGAAGAGCATATTAAAAACTGAAAAACCACATGGAAAGAAAAAAATGGCAATAGTAGCAAAAGGAAAGTAAAAGTAGTACTAATAACTAACATAACGGGGAAAATAAGTTCAGAGTGAGACTTCCAGAATAGAAAGACATATTAACAGTTTTTCATACTTGAGCTCAGAGCTTCTTTTGTAGACCACACAAAGAAAGAAACCATGTATATAGAAGTTTTCATAAAATAAACTTTGGGCAAATGAAACTGTTCTGGTACTTAAGATCTCAAGGGAATCTGTGAGTCCTTAGAGAAGACTTTTTTTAAAAATTTCAGTACAGTGAATATAACATTTTGTATGTCTGTTTCTAGTAATACCATAACCCAGCTTGATTTTGGAAGGGAGCAGAACAAGCATATGTTCAAGTAACAACTTTTCTGATTTTGCTTAATTCAAAAGCTTGGTTCACGTATTATATGTAGGCACAAGATAACCTTTGTTACTCTGGCTGTGCTAGAGTGAATGGCAGTGATTTCAAAGATACATTTCTTGCCTAAGTTTTGCAGACCCAGGCAGCTGAACTGGAGCATCAGCATTGACACCATGTTTTATAAATCCCCTTCTAATTAGGGTTATGCATTGTGCTTCATTCAAAGTGAGTTTCCTTTTCCCTCCTATGGTGTGTCTTTTTTACACTACTATCTTTTTAAATTTTCAGTTTGGCTTCATTAACTATGAAGTAGGAGATAGCAAGAAGCTCTTTTTCCATGTGAAAGAAGTTCAGGATGGCATTGAGCTACAAGCAGGAGATGAGGTGGAATTCTCAGTGATTCTTAATCAGCGCACTGGCAAGTGCAGTGCTTGTAATGTTTGGCGAGTCTGGTGAGTTTGTTGTTGTTCATTAGTAACCTTTGTCTTTTAACTTTTGTAATCTCTGCTCTATCATGTTTCTTGACTTTCCATCACTGCTTTTTGTAATTTGCTTCTGCCACTTTGTGGTTATTTCTTCATTGTCTAAATTTTATAGTTTACCATTTCTGGCACTATGTTTTTGTTTTAATAACACCATTAGCATGAGAGGAGCTAAGAGCCTCTGGAAATATTTCTTCATATTTTTCCTTTTCTATGGTTTTTTTTCATACCCAGTACCTTGTTTTATGTGTCTGCAGAACTGGTCTTTCTGATTGCGGACCAGTCTAGGGATGAACCTCACCCAAATGATTCTTTCAGCTCCTACACAGTAATAAACCTTGAGTTGGGAATGAAAAGATAAACCAACTTGTCTGTCCTGTCTTGCTAGCCAGTTGGCTAGGTGAGGCAAGAGTCCCCCCTCATTAACACTGAGTCATTTGGATAGTTAGGTAGAAGACACATTCTGCATGTACTTACTTTCTTCCCACCAAATGTTGCTTATTCTCATCTCTTGACTTTGTTATAGCGAGGGCCCCAAGGCTGTTGCAGCTCCACGACCTGATAGGCTGGTCAATCGCTTGAAGAATATCACCCTGGATGATGCCAGTGCTCCTCGCCTAATGGTTCTTCGTCAGCCAAGGGGACCAGATAACTCAATGGTATGAAGGCATACAAGTTATAGGGGGTTAATGGGGGCAACTGATAAACCAACATACTACTTGAGGTCCTATTTTAGTATAGCTCAAAGAGCTTAATTTATGAAAGTGCTTCAAGTATCACTATCATAATCAGTTAGGATCCTTACATACTGGGTCAGCCCCTGACATAGTGGTTCTTACAATGAGAGGAACATTTCTTGGTGTTCTGATACTTTGAACATTGTTTAGGTAATAGCTCAGGAAAGCATACTATAGATTTCCTCCTCTGCAAAAGAATTGGTGGTGATAGAGAGTAATACTTTGGTATTATATATTAATATCACACATACATATATGTGATATATATATCATGTTACATTTTGGGATTGTGAATGTACCGTGATTGTCACACACATGGGTCATTAACTGCGATTTTATTTCTTCACAGGGATTTGGTGCAGAAAGAAAGATCCGTCAAGCTGGTGTGATTGACTAACCACATCCACAAAGCACATCATTAATCCACTATGATCAAGTTGGGGGGATTCTGGTGAAGGGTTCTGAATATCTCCCTCTTCATCCCTCCCAAAATCTGGAATACTTATTCTATTGAGCTATTACACCAGTTTTAACACCTTCCTCGTGTTATGTTTAAAAAAATAAATAAATTTAAGAAAACCATTTTAAAATTATGCACAGTTGCAGCCTGGAAAACTTAAGGTGGCGCCTTATAGTATCAATTTTAGGAGCTTTATTTGGTGCATTTAACGCAACTGGTAATTGCAAAATCCACTTCGCCTGTGTAAGAGAAAAATATAGACTGTTAACTTGTTGGCCCTATGAAATTCTGCACTTGATATTTAGTATATACTCTACCTTCATTACTTCTGGCAAGATTTCTGCCTTAGCACTCAGTTGCATTCTTTTTCCTTTTCTGTTTATTATGCTTTAATTCTGAGGACCATATGAGGGTAGAATATATTAAAAATTACCAAAATTTGTATAGGCAAACCATTTCCTTAAGTTGATGGCCAAATGTTAAAATGTTATTTTTCATATCATTTATAATCTTGTCACAGTCCACTTAACGAAGTTTGGTTAGATTTCAGTGAAAATTATCTTCCAGAGTAGTTTTTTTTTTTTTTCCTGGCGTGGGGGGTGGGTAACTTGACTACAATTAGTATGTATGGTGCAGAATTTCATGCAAATGAAGTGTGCCAGCAGTGTGATAATTTAAACGTATTTAAACAAAAACAAAAAGACGAATGCACAAACTTGCTGCTGCTTAGATCACTGCAGCTTATAGGACCCAGTTTCTTTTACTGATTTCAAAACAAAAGAAAAGAAAAAATAATAAAAAAGTTGTGCCTGAAATGAATCTTGTTTTTTTTATAAGTAGCCGCCTGGTTCCTGTGTCCTGTAAAAATACAGGCACTTGACCCTTGGTGTAGCTTCTGTTCGACTTTTTATCACGGGAACGGATTGGTCTGATTTCTTGGCCCTCATCTTGAATTGGCCATATACAAGGTCCCTGGCCAGTGGACTGAAGGCTTTGTCTAAGATGACTTGGGTCAGCTCAGGGGATGTGGGGGAGGGTGTTTTATCTTCCCCGTTGTCGTTTGAGGTTTTGATCTTCTCTGGGTAAAGAGGCCATTTATCTTTGTAAACACATAACATTTTGCTTTCTCCAGTTTTCTGTTAATGGCGAAAGAATGGAAGCGAATAAAGTTTTACTGATTTTTGAGACACTAGCACCTAGCGCTTTCATTTTTAAAACGTCCTGTATGGGAGGGGCGGGTCTGGGTGCGGTCTGCCGCGTGACTCCTGGGTCAGAGGCCCACGTGGCCGGGGCGGGGACTTGGGCGCAGGCTGATTACGTTTCGGGCGGGGCCGGAAGTGCCGCTCCCTAGTGGGGGCTGTTCATGGCGGTTCCGGGGTCTCCCAACAATTTTCCCGGTTGTGGTCGTAATCTATCCGAAGTGGAGGCAGTGGAGCTAGAGGTAAGGCTCTGGCGTGTGTAGCGTTCAGCTTTCGAGCGTAGTGATAATTCGTTGTTGCCAGAAATCGAGCGGAATCTACGAACTGGAAACAAAGGCCCTGGGCGGAGGTGTCCTTCGATTTGAGCCCTACGGGGGAGTTCTCTGGGAAAGGCGGGCGGGGGCGAGGGGTACTAAGAAAGGGAGACAGCCTGGCCGCCGTCCCCCAAAGCTGAGGAGATTTACAGGAGGACTAGGAAGGGGGGTTTCCTTTACCTTAGTCTGAGGGCGGGGCCCAAAGTCTTGAAAACGAGGTTGAGGGTAGCTGGAAGATTAATCCAGAATTCTGAGATCCACAGTAACCTGCAAGTGTTTTTGCACTCCTGAATCACTTTGAGAACCAAGTGGAGATGAACGTGTACGGAACCAATCCATTTCAAATTCTGGTTTTAATTACTGTTGATTACAGAAAGCTTTGAACTTCTGTGATTCGCCAGTTAACCCTAATTGCTGCTTTCCCACAGGTTCTTGCTGGTGTGAAATGACTGAGTACAAACTGGTGGTGGTTGGAGCAGGTGGTGTTGGGAAAAGTGCACTGACAATCCAGCTAATCCAGAACCACTTTGTAGATGAATATGATCCCACCATAGAGGTGAGGCCCAGTGGTAGTCCGCTGACCGTACCTCTCTGTTGCCATTTAGTCTTACCCATTCCCTCCCCCGTACCCTTCAGCTGTTCTTTAGCTAAAGGAATGATCAGAAGACAAAAAGTAATTTGGGGCTCTGTGTTTAGTAATACAATAAATTGAGCTTTTTTTAACATGTTTGTGGGAAAGAGTTCATTTTTATTAGCTGCTGAAGATTTTATAAAAAGTTTACAGTTTTTAACCGTTTTGTAAACTGTTGCAAACTCATTGTTGAACTCGTTTAGTTTCTTCATATGACAGCTCTGTTAAAAAGAACACAGGTCATAGTATAAATATCTGAATAATAGCAGGAAGGAGAAAAAGGATTGAGAGATCTAGGTGTTTCTTACATAGTTGGAAGCAAGTTGAGGTAGAAGGAACATGAGATTTTGAGTCACTGTGCCTTGGAGTACCGTCCTGTTTTCAGTTTATTAGTTATGTGATAGTGGGCAATCACTCTCTTCGTCTAGTAAAGTACCGTAAATTTGTCTTGCCTGACACACAAGCGATGTGAAAAATCAAGTATGTTAAATTTTTGTGGATGCTGATGCAGTGTGATTATTACTTATTTAAGGATTCTGTTGTGTTTGTAGGAGTTCATGTTACAGATTGATTTCAGTAAGTGGTATCTAAAACCCTTTACATAAATAGTTTGTAATCTTATTCAATTTAGAAATGTAAAACTCTATAGAGATTATTTTAATCCACACCCTGGTCTTTGTACTACCTAACCACTAAGTGTTTAATGCAAGCTATCTCTAATATAAGCATCCTTAAAAATTAGTCCTTGGCAACATTTTATTTTAGGCTTACCAGCTTTAATATTAATGGTTGTAACGTTTTGATGTTTTTCAGAGTTTTATTTGTTAAAAGGTAGTTTACATAAAGTAAGTCTTATAGCTACAGCTCAGTGGCTTTAAATTTGTGTACACCATGTAAGCATCACATAGATAACAATATAGACTGTTTCCAATGCTCAGGAGAGTTCTCTCATGCCCCTTTCCAGTCAGTAAACCCCCTTGTCCTGCCAGGAAATAACCACTGCTCTGACTTCTGTTATCATATTTTAGTTTGACTAAAACCTATCTTTATAATTTTAATTTTGCTTATTTCCCCAGAACACTCATACACTTGACCGTATTTCATGCTTCAGGGAAGTTTTGGCAATGTGAATTCTCTGTTAATTTGAAAGTATATTACAGTCCTGAAATGCAGTAAGTTACTGAGGAGCTGTTGAATAGGCTGGCAAACTGTGTTACATACTGTTTCTGAATCCAGATCTTTAGTGTGTGATGAGGTTATTTTCTTTGAATTCCCAGAACATAAATTTTTTTTTTAAAAAAAAGGTAAAAATTTTGCGTTTGAGCCAAATTGAATTTTTTTTTAAATATGATCTGTGCATCTCTTTCTTCCCAAGGAATTAATGTAACTTAACCTTGTTTGGAACTTTCAGGAATTTGATTCATGAATATTTGAAAAATATTCATGTGGATGAATATTCCCAAATATTCATGATGACATCTGTCATGATGAGAAAAATAGTTTGGTATTATAACCTTTTCTGAAATAAATGATATTTGTGTATATAATCATGAACACAAAAGACACTGTATCCTAAGCCAAGTTATAATTGGTGGTAGAATAGTAAATTGACAATAGACAACTCAAACAAGAGAAGTGCAGTTCATACTTCAGTGAAATACACTATGAACCTAATCTCTATCTTATCTGCAATAGAACTATCCTTTGAATTACCATGTTTTCTTCATCTTTTCCAGGAACAGTGACCACATTTTCTCTTCTGCAGGCATATAGCATTTGGGACTTTTTCCTAGGGTGACATTAAGTACTTTCTATGTGATTATGTATATATTAGCAGTTTGAGGGACAAAGCAAAGAGACAGAGTTGGACTTGATTAGAGTTTGTTTAACCTTGGCAGTAACATTGCATTCCCTATGATTTTTAATAAAAATGGAATCTCCCTCTCTCCCTACCCTCCTGCCCTCCACACCCCAGGATTCCTACCGAAAACAGGTGGTTATAGATGGTGAAACCTGTCTGTTGGACATACTGGATACAGCTGGACAAGAGGAGTACAGTGCCATGAGAGACCAATACATGAGGACAGGCGAAGGCTTCCTTTGTGTATTTGCCATCAATAATAGCAAATCATTTGCAGATATTAACCTCTACAGGTACTAGGAGCATTGTTTTTTCTGAAAGGATGATCTTTAAGTGTGTTCTGAAGTTTTGGGATAGGGATGAGGATACCGCACTAGGGAAGATACAGATTTTTAATTATGAAAAGAATTTCTTTTAGGTTGTGGTATTGGAAATCTGGGGTTATTACTGAAAGTTAATACTGGGATTTATTTTACATAATCTACTTCGGCTAGAATGCGTGGTAATACATACATGAGGCTTGCTAATGGTAGTGATTTAGAACTAGAGGTTTTGTTATGAGAGATCACTAAGGAATCTCAAGAGCAGAAGACACCTCTGAAAAACACTCTTCAGTAACAGAGACAATAACAGGAAGAAAAAAAAATGGGGAGAGGGTAGATAAAGAAAGCAGGACAAAGGAATGTAAAGATGGCCTTTCTGCACAGAACTTTAACTTTCAAAGCTCGATGGGACCATATAAATTCTGGTATGACATTCTTATTTTACAGAAGCAAAGTTCAGAAGGAGGTTTGTTAGGTTTTCATAGTCATGATTGTTATTAATAGACCCAGAACCAAAAACCCAGGGCTTCTTTTTCTTAGACCTGTGCTTTTAAGCAGAATAATATAGTGGTTAGGAATATAAACTGTGCCTGGGTTACAGCTTGACTCCATCATCTCTTAGCCATGGAAGCTTGGGGCAAACTATTAAATCTCTGAGCCTCCTTATCTAACAGTATGAAGACAGTGGTACTTACTCAGAGTTGCTGCGAAAATTAAATTAGTTAATAAATATGGGAATCCCTCAGAGCAATGTTTGCCACAGAGTAAATGCTACGCAAGTGTTCTGCCTGTAACTTTAAGTCCTGGTGTACACTCCAACCATATGAAGATGTCAACTCTTAGAAACTAGTCCAAAACTGGTTTTCTTCCCCTAAACCTGTTCTACTTTCCATTTTCTCTCTGGAATTAATAAAGCACTGAATAAAATGCTTGACACTTGGCAAGCACCTAATAAATATTTGCTAAATTTCTACAAATCATTTTCCTCTTCAGCTGTCTTGTCTTATCCCTTCACATAGGGTACTGCCATCACACCAAACAAAGCTCAGTTCTGTAGATAGCCAGTGAAATGCATTTCAAGTTCATGATTGTGTGTGTAATTCAAAGGGAGAGTCTAGAGCAGTGCTGTGCAGTATGGTAGACACAAACCATTTGTGGTTATTCAAATTCAGTAGAATTAACAATTCAAGAGTTAGTTCCTTGGTCCCTCGTTAGCAACTGACTTTTCGGGTGTTCAGTAGCTTCATGTGACTAGTAGACATAATTGGACGGGGCGGCTGGAGAATGTTTCCGTCATCATGAGAATACCCGTTGGACAGGGTTGGTCCAGAGAATCTGGAGCAATAGTTTCCACACTGCTGTGTCGTATGTCTTATCGTTGAAGAGAGTACTATCAGTTGGGAGTTCAGATCTTTTAATCTGCTGTTAATAAAAGCAGTTATAGTGTGTTCCAATTTATGTCTTGGACTTCCAGCTGTAATTTTGTTTGAAGAAAATGTTTGGACACCACCCATCCAGAGAAGTGGATAGACTGTCTTGCATTAAATACTGTCATACTCTAGGAATCTTCAAAAAGTTATTTGGAAGCAGTAAGCTTTACTTTTTATACTTCAGACCTTAATCTAGAGTGTGATTTTGAGTTGCCAGTTAAATCCAGAGCCCAGCTCTTCAGAGAATCAAGAAACCTAAAAGGGGCCTGTGTCAAGATAGAAAGTGAACTGGTACTTGGCTTCCATGTGGCTATTGCATCAAGTCTAAACCAGTCTTCTTAGTATGCAAGTAGTTAAAAACAAAAACAGGGAAACGCAATACTAGAAGCCAATAGGGCTAGCTGAAGTTTGTTAGATTCTATTTTTTTACTTTAGACTGTTTATTCCTTCCTAAAAGTTTATTCTTATGTTACCATAATACATTGCCTTCTTTTAGGGAACAGATTAAGCGTGTAAAGGACTCGGATGATGTACCTATGGTGCTAGTAGGAAACAAGTGTGATTTGCCAACAAGGACAGTTGACACAAAACAAGCCCATGAACTGGCTAAAAGTTATGGGATTCCATTCATTGAAACCTCAGCCAAGACCAGACAGGTATAGTACAGCTTTCAGCATCTGGCAAGGGTTTGTTTAAGCAGAAAAAGTTTGATTGATGGACTCTTCGCTAGAGATGTGATCTGCATTCTTTGTTGTTTGGGTTGGTTTTGGTTTTGTGGGGTTTTTTTTATGAATTTGACTGCATCTGGTCTTAGTTGCTGCATGTGGGATCTAGTTCCCTGATGAGGGATCAAACCCTAGCCACCTGCATTGGGAGCATGGAGTCTTAACCACTGGACCACCAGGAAAGTCCCTGGTTTGGATTTTTTAATAAAGTTCTGTTTTTTTAATCTGCAGTTTAAACCCAAAATAAATTTATTAATATTCTGATCTGGTTTCTTTTTTACGCCTGCTTTAACATGCACAAGTATTTCTAAATGAAGACCCTTGATTAAAGATACTTAAAACGTTAGTCCTTTCTCCATCAACACCAGCTACTGTTTAAGGTATAGGCCCTCCTGAATGAAATCTTTAGATTTGAGGGTTCTATATGTCTCCTGTTACCCATTTTCTTTTGCTTGAATGTTATTTTTGCAAAAAGTGCTGTTTGTATATCAGCCTGCTAATGTGATACAGTAGGAACGCTCAGCCTATTTTTCAGCTAGTAATTGAATAATTGCCATTTTAAATCCACATAAGGAAGTACAAATTAGAGCTTACAACTTGGGCTGTGTAAGCTGCCTTTCTCGTTTTCTCTCTTGTATAGGGTGTTGAAGACGCCTTTTACACACTGGTAAGAGAAATACGCCAGTACCGGATGAAAAAGCTCAACAGCAGTGATGATGGCACTCAAGGCTGTATGGGGCTGCCATGTGTGGTGGTGTAACAAGGTGAGTGAGCGTGTCTTCTCTCGATGTAGGTGTAAGTACTGTTCAGGCAATTTGGAAGAGGAGTGCTGTTATCTTTTTTCTGTGTTGCCATTTAACTGAGAGTTTCACCTCATTTAAAAATCTAAAATTAACTGCTTTCCTTTTGGCAGCCTTTCTGAGAGTGTGCAGCCTAAACTGTTTTTAAAACATGTAATTATTTTACAGACAGTGTTACCTTTTCAATAATATTAGAAATTAGAAGACTTTGTTTATGAAATATATTACCAGAAGCGTAAAGGATCACTATTTGATGATGACATGGTATATATTCTTTTCTCATAGATACTTTTAAAGTTCTCTCATCAGAAAAGAGCCACTGTCAAGGTAGGACAAGTTTGGAAATGAATGTATTATCACTTATGTTGATTTCGTAACCTTGTTTTTCCAATACTCTCTATGTGCCATTTATACAGATTCCATCTTTATTTCAGCTGCACTGACACCCTGGTCCTGACTTCCCTGGAGGAGAAGTATTCCTGTTGCTATCTTCAGTCTCAAAAAGAAGCTCCTGCTATTTCTCCAACTCTCAGTAGATCAATATAATATTCTCTATTTGAGAAGTTCTCAAGAATAACTACCTCCTCACTTGGTTGTCTGACCAGAGAATTGAACCTCTTGTTACTCCCAGTATTTTTCCACCCTGGGTTCTCCCCCAGCACACACAAACACACCTCTGCCACCCAGGTTTTTCATCTGAAAAGCAATTAATACTCTGAAACAGAGAACCAAACTGTAGAAACATGAAATTCTGTAGAAAACAATGTCTTGAGCTCTAAAGTAGCAACTGCTGGTGATTTTTTTTTTTTTTTCCTTTTTATTGTTGAACTTGGAACTATGTTGGTTTGTGGAGAAATGTCATAAATTACTGTTTTGCTGAGAATATAGTTAATGTTGCTCTCTGGTTTGTTTGTAATGTTATCAGCTATATTCTATAAACTGGCATCTACTCTGTATTTAGAAATACAAAAATGAATACTGACCTTTTGAGTCTACCCTCATCTTCTCAACTTTCTTGTAATTAAATGTAACTTTCACGATGAAGTGCCTTTTGCCTGGGAATGACTCGTAGACTTCCTTTACAATACTTCAGTGGAATAGATGTCTCAGAAACTGTTATACATGAGAATGAATGTCTGAGATATGTCTATGACCCATCTAGCTTTGAGGGAAAGATACACCAATATGATAGCAGATGCCATTTCTTACATCTATAAAGTTGATTTTCTGGAGACCTATTTTGGGGCTCTCCGAGAGAAAGATGAGACTATAAATGATTAGGAATAATTTCACTTAATTTTTACCTAACCTCCACTTTTTTTTTTGGTAGTTTACTACCTGAAAAACATATAATTTGATTCCTTTTAGCTTACAGATAATCTAATGTTCAATGAACTTCCATTCATATTTTAATTTGGATCATATCAGGAAGTCTACATTTGCAGGTGTTCAAAAATTGTAAAAGTGTGATGCAGTTTTATTTAATAGCTGTGATCAATGATTTTCAAGCCTCAAGTATGTTAATAGACACATTTTCACTGTATATCATGGTATTAATAATTATTGATGTATATAATTGTCCTTGGTCCCCTTCTCTGTTTGTCACCTCATGGCAGTGGCTTGATTAATTATTTCAGCTGAGTAAAGCATGGTGCTAATAGACCAGGGTCACAGTGTCAAAACTTCAGTGAGCCAGTTAGCATCACAGAGAAAGAAATTCTTTCACATTTGCTCACCATTAACTCCAGCTAATAGTTTTGCCAGATGTGTGTGGTTAGTCCTGCAAGGAAAGGAGAAGTCAGTTAATAGAAATTCTTAACCAGGACTGGAAAAACTTGTTTTCCTGAGAAGGGTCAGCTTAGAAGTCTTTATCTGGACTCTATTTTTAGCCACATGGAAATCAAATTAAGCTGATCTTTTTTCTCAAGTTCTTGAGAGTGAGGATGCCTCAGATCAACATTTTAAAAATATTCTTTATTCTTACGTTCTTTTAAGGGTTTAAAACAATGTTG
Source organism: Bubalus bubalis (assembly GCF_019923935.1). Lineage (NCBI taxonomy): Eukaryota > Metazoa > Chordata > Mammalia > Artiodactyla > Bovidae > Bubalus > Bubalus bubalis. The sequence goes on from NC_059162.1 coordinate 28,795,340, forward strand.
AGTAATTAGTCTGGGCATACCAGGTAACAAGCTGATAAGTTTGTGCTGAACAAGAAGTAGCCTTTGGATTGAAATTGCTGTTTTGAGAAGGGATAGAAAATATAATTAATAATTATGAGACTTGACTTTTCTATTTGCAGATAATATCCTGATAATTCTAATGAAAATAGACTTGGATAACTTTTGATAAAAGAATCGTTCCAAAATGGCCACTTTCTGTTCTCGTCTTCTAATGTGTAAATACTTACTGAGGTCCTCTTCTAATATGAGTTGTCATTTATTAAGCAAATTCCACATTGCCTTGAAATGAATTAGGAAGAGAAGAAAAAGTCATAGTATACCCAGAGAATGAAAAATCCAGAGAATTGTGCTCCTTAGTGTTAATTCTGAAGCCTTCATAGTCCACACCCATAGACAGAAACTCTCTGCCACTTTGCTTCTGCTCCTCTTGGAGCATTGCGCTGTCATTTCCTTGAGGATAGATTGAGGCTTGTCAACTCAGTTGTATTGTCTTCCTCCTCTTCTTCCTCTTGTCTGTGTGACGGACAGTGTGACTCTTACTAATGTCAGATGCGGGGATGCGGGGAGGTGGGGGGGAGTAGCTCATTTTAGGCTCTTGCACCCTTTACTGTTGTATGTTTGTATCTTTTAGTTTTCTCAAGTATGTTCTAAGCACAGAAGTATCTAAATGGGGCCAAAATTCAGACTTGAAAATGTTCTTTTAATAGCTTCTTAAAAAGTTACACTTTGGTGTGAATTTTGGCAGGATAGAGTGACAAACTTTTAAACGCTGAATAACTTCAGTTAGTGTGTTATAGTTTTTAGAATATGTTTGTGATTGCTGAAAACAATTATAGTTTACCTCAAAATCTGAAAGTCTCTTTCCCCAAGTTAAGTGCCTGGCCAGCTGTCAAAGATTACATATTACTTTATGTTTGTTTGTTTTTTAGCGGTTGCACATTCAAGATTGTGAAAATAAGGTGTTCTGTCTGAAAGCTACCATGCCTGTCTGTAAATGAATCCACTGAGTGCTGTACTTGTTCCAACAGCTTACTACAGAATGCTACTTGGTAATATCATACTCGTTACAGTTTTCACTTCAGGAGTGTACTAGGTAGAATGATCCTGTGTGTATTGTAGTGGGCTCCATGTTTAGTCTTTTCAGCATCCTTTAAACTGCTGTGAATTTTTTGTCTTGACTTGAAAGCAAGGATAGAGAAACACTTTAAAGAGATACTTTGGGTTTTTTTCCATTCCAGAATTGGTGAGCATAGTTAGATTTTGCTTTACATTTATAGTCATGAACTCTTAAGCTGGCAGCTACAACCAAGAACCAAAAGAGGGTGCATTCTGCTTCTTGTAATTCATCTCTGCTAATAAATTATAAGAAGCAAAGATAATTAATTAGAGAAACTATTTTATTTGGGTGGTTTCTATAAACAAGGGACTATAATTCTTAAACATTATTTTTCATTTTTGCTGTTTCTTTAAGAAACCTAATGTGCCACAACATTATTTTAAGGTGTTTCTTAAAAGAATTGTTTTTAAAAGTGTTCTCATTTTCAGAGTAATTGTAGATATATTTCAAAATATAACTGATAATTTTTAAAGGCCTGAGTACTGACCTAAGAAGCAGTTGTATGAATTCTCTGGGGGGAAGGGAGGAGCTCAGTGAAAGTTGTATGACTTTTATATTTCTGTGCCATCAAATAAAGGTAAAAATGTCTTTTGTGCAGTTCTGCTGTTCAAACAGAAACTATTGGCCTCCTTGGCCCTAAATGAAAGGGCTGGTATTTTAAGTTGACTATTTTATTGTAAATTAATCCATCCTAATTTTTTAAAATTTGGTTGAATGTTTTCTTGTTAAATGTTTAAAAAATAAAAACTGGAAGTTCTTTGCTTAGTCATAATTGTTTTTGCCACTGATGTGCCTTTGTTGAAAGTTAATATTAAATTCAGACTTTGGGATGTGATGTTTGGACTATATTGGAAGGTCTGAGTTCCTCATTTTGTCAGTATAAAGTAAGTCAGAGCCTGCTTTAGTATGTCAAGTATGATTCATAGCTATATGTCAGGTTCTCACACATTAACATGAAATGTTAGAAACTACCATTGGATCTTTTGGTCTATCTTTGTGCTATTGCACAGTCTACCAATCTTGGTAGTTTTTTTGTTTTTTGTTTTTTTTAATTTTTATTGGAATATAGTTGCTTTACAATGTTGTGTTAGTTTCTGCTGTGTAGCAAAATGAATCAGCTGTGTGTATACATATAATCCCCTCCCTTTGGATTCCTTTCCCATAAGATGTGCACTATTTTTGATGGTTGTGTAAGATTCCACTATATGAATGAACTGTAATTGATTTACCTAGTTGTCTGTTGATGGATTAAGTCATTTCTGGTTTTGGGGGGTCAGTGTGTTGGGGAGGCTATTTTAAATAGTGCTGAGATAAACATCACTGCACACATACCCTTGGGCACATCTTCCAGTTTTTCCTTAGGATAAATTCCAAGAAAAAGAATTGCAGATTCTGATGTTTCAGGCTTGAATCTTGGTGTAGTTTTGAGAGCCAGAGAACATGGGTTCCAACTATAATTTTGCTCCTCTAGCCAGTAGTTTCCTCATTTTGCAAAATAGGGAAGTTGAATAAGGATATCACAGATTTCCCAGTCCTAATTTAGGAGATATAAAAGAGTGATTTCAAACCTAGACTTTTTCAGTCAATACCAGAATACTGTGATTATGAGGACCTTGGTTCATTCTACCAAAGACATCAAATTTATTTTCACTTTTTTTTTAAAGGCAGAGATGTGATCATTAGTATTTGACTGAATTAATCTTTAGGAAACCAAATTTAAGCAACAAAATAATGTTTCTAGCTACTAGGATGAGTATAAATACTTTAGATTGTAAAATGTATATGCCAAACAGAATCATCGACTTGGTATATCTAAAACAGATTTCCTCCTGAGTCAGTTACCTATGCCTCACATCAGATGTTTTGTTCTAATATTTGACCCCCAGATAACTGAGAAAGAGGAAAGAATATTGTCTTACTGATGAGAGCAGCTGTTTGCTTAGCAAAATGAAGCTACAGAAAAGACACACGATGAAAAAGCTAAGGAAACTTATTTATTTGGAATATAAGGGGACCTCCCATATATCTCTGTGCTTTTAAGGTTTCTATTCTTAGAACTAGCAATTCTCAAGGTCATTAAAAGGCCAAAAGTTGCATGAGTTATTTGATATCCATAAATACATGTAAAGGGGCCAGGAGGTCATGCTAGTGATCATTTTGCAAAACTACTTAGGACACATTTCAGATTCTGTCCAGCCCCATGACTCGAGAGCATGGAGAATCAGTGTCTAGTATCCAAATGGAAGGGTATGCTTTTGTAATGCTCCCATTGTACTCTGGGCAATGAAATGTGGTCCTATACCTTAGTAAAGGAAAACTGGAACTCTGGGAGCATCCTAGAACATCCAAAATACAGATAAATCCCCTTTGCAGTGCCAAAGGGAGTATCAATGGTTCAGATGCGGGAACTGGAAGTAGACCTAGTGAATTAATCTTTCTTATCTGGAGACGTTGCATTCATGATTTACTTGGCATTTGCACCGAAATAGTTAACTTATTAACCTGTAGTGGGGAGAGGGGAGATGTTTTCAATTTAATGTTTAATCTGTTCTTAAAACTAGTATAAATACAGATTGCCATCAGTTTGTAGGCATCATATAAAGAAAACAAGGGATAGTGCCTGCAGTATTGGGGGTTAAGGTGATAATAAATGTTTCTAAAGATAGAGGCAGCTACATGCCTAACCAGGGAGGATGTGGTTGAAACTGAGCAGTTGCCTGTTAGAGCCTTCAGATGCAGAATGCTGAAATACTATCCTGGTTAGGAAAAGCAGTCTTCTAAAAATAGCTCCTGTGGATGTCATAAAATTGGCACTGTTGACACTTTCTATAGGAGCTCGAGATGTGTGAGTTCTGTATGATACTTGTCTGAAGGAAAACGGCACGTTGTTAAAGTCCAAAACGAAACTCTAGCACAGCCTATGAACTGAAGTTACCAAGGTCTGTGTCCCTATCGCCGCCTGGTTCTATAGCTTATTCTCTGACATTTCCTCTCAGAGAACCAAGTTCAGATTCCACCGTGAGACAGCCACGTGATGATTTTGTTTCACTGGTTTGGTAAGTTTTCCTTCCTAATCTACTTAGCAGGTTTTTATTGAACCTACTACCTGCCTGGATGCTGTGCTACTCCTGAGTGTACAGCAGTGAACCAGAGAGACTGTCTCTTCATTCATCTTGTATTGAGAAGAGATCCCAAAAACAAACATTTCTTAGTTACAATTTGGTGATTATTTCAAAGGAAAAGAACATTGTTCCCTGAGACACAACTTGTCTAGCCTCGCTGATCCGGCTGCCACCCTCATGACACTGCCCAAGGTCACCTCCTTCCTGATTTTTCTGAGAATAATCAAGGCTACCCAAGAGGCACTAGAACCTGTCTCAAGCTTCATTGCTTCCTGTGTCTCTTCTTTTCTAGTCAAGGCTCTCAAAAAAGGAAATTGTATATTGTTTCACAGTTTCAAAGTGCTCTTACATGCATCTTGTTGAACCTCCCGTAATGTGAAAGAGGAATGGTCTTTTTATACTGATGTAAATCACATAAAAATAGATTGATTTATTCCAGATTTGAACCCAGGTCTTTTGACCTTAGATTCTGTGCTCATTTTGGATCAGCTAGTGCAAATGACCCTTGAAGAACACACATTTGAACTGGGCAGTTTCCCTTATATGCAGATTTTTTCAGTAGTAAGTACCACAGTACTGCACAGTCCAAGGTTGGTTAAGTCAAGAATACAGAGGAACCACGCACACCGAGGGCTGACTGTAGGCTATAGGTGGATGGTCAACTTCGTGCAGAGTGGGCGCCCCTCAGTCCTGCGTTGTTCAAGGGTCAGCTGTAATTTTCAAACCATGCCGCTGAAAGCCCTTGAAGTATCATAAAGGAGATGTCTGAGAAAGCCTGAGTGGGCGGGGTCTTCTCTTCCTCCCCTGTCCTTCAACTCAGGCTCCATTTTCATCAATTTTGGGATTTGGGGTTTTTTTGTGGTTTTTTTTTGGCATATTAGATATTTTATTTTTATAGGCTTAAATATCAAGAATGATAATTTTTAATTTACCTGAAATTTGGTATGAAATGACCTTATCTTTCAAGTAGTTTTACTAATTTTTAATAGTAATAGAATCTGCCTTAAAAAATTGAAAAGAATTAGAAACCACATGTAGAATTGCAGTTAACCTTTACGCAAAATTAATCACTTTAAAGTTTTGTTGTTGTTCTGTCATCTTTAGTGATGATTCTTATGCACAGAGTTATAATTCATATGTACACAGTCATCTCTGTGTGTGAAAATTTTGTAATTTTTCACAAACCATCTAGTTCTGTACCTTATTCATTTCATTTAATAACATAAATTCCACACCTTTTCTATGTCAGCGTATTTATAGCAACATCTTTCTTTTGAAAAGTATGTAATACTATATATAACCTCTCTACTGACAAATACATAGGCTATTTATTTGATGATTTTCACATATCAGATATCATTATATTTAACATATATTTGCCAGTATATGCATAGAGCAAATTCCCACAAAATAGTTGTTTGTACTTGATGCGTTTTTTATTTTAATACATATAACCTTACTTTTCCTCCAAATACTTTTTTAAATTATTTCTTTTTGGCTATGCAGAGTCTTTGTTGTTGAGTGCAGGCTCTCTGGTTTCGGTGAGTAGGGGCTCCTGTGTAGTTGCGGTGCGTGGGCTTCTCGTTGCAGTGGCTTCTCTTGTTGCGGAGCACAGGCTCTTATGCATCCCAGCTCAGTAGTTGTGGTGCATGGGCTTAGTTGCTCCTCGGCATGTGAGGTCTTCCCAGACCAGAGATTGAACCCATGTCCCCTACATTGGCAGATAGATTCCTAATCACTGAACTACCAGGGAAGTTCCAGATAATGTTTTATGAATATATTCCTTCCAACAGTACATGAAAGGATGTTTTATCCCAGACCTTGGGCAACTCTGGGACGTATCAAAATTTCAAACTCTTACCAGATTAATATGTAAACTGTGATATTTTGTCTACTGTCCAATCTGCATTTTTTTTATCAATATAAGCATTTTCATCTTTTCATTTTAGGCTTCCATTCAAGATTTAATTTGAACATTTCATAAGTAAACGTTTAAACACCCTTCGACTTCACCAGTCTCCTCCTCCAACTATCTGTCAAGCTGGAATCACTAGTCACATCCTCATGTCTAGGTTCAAAACCAAACACTCTGGGCACAGTCATGGTCATTATGCAACTAAGCAAGAGCAAGGCCATATATAACACCATGGTTAAGAGCCCCGACTCAGGAGCCAGAAATCCTGAGCTTAAATCCCACCTCTACCACTTAATAACTATGAGACCTTGGACAAGTCAGTCTTTGTACCTGAATTTCTTCAACTGTAAAATGGAAGTAATGATACTTCCTCAAAAGATTACTGTGAAAATTAAATGCATTAATATATGTTAAACAAAAAAACCTCAGAACAATGCTAAGCATTGTTGCTACTGCACAGACCCCAGGGCATGCTTCCCATTCTCTCCTAACAGAACACAGTATACTGTTGATGTTTTGGTTGCTTTGTTAAAAGCAAATTACTGAATTTTAGTTCCATTCGAGAGACAGAAGACAAAGTCAGTTTGTCTCATGGAAAAGGATGAGTCTTACAAATTTGACTTCTTCATTTTTAGGCATGTGTGGGAAAATATGACTGACAGAGAAATGAGGCTGAATCCAGTAAAATACCATAAAATTTCATAATTTGATTATGTTCCAAATTAAAACTCATCCCTTAGGTTTAAGTTAACTTTTACACACCTTTAAAAGGTGACCAAAAAAGTCCACAGTTAAAAGGGTTATTATATTCCAAACCGGAGTTGTGAGGAACTCAGAGGTGCTGCCGCTGAAGCAGTGTTACAAAGGATTAAGCTTATCCTGAACATTTACTATGGTACCCTGAGCCTTGTAGAACACTTTGGCACCTGAACTGTGTGTGAGTGCCTGTGAGGGCATTGAAGGGGGTGAGGTGAAGAGCAGGTTGGAAAGGGCTGGGAACTCCCTGCAGGTTTTGTAGCAGGGAGGGAAACCAGCTATATAATAGAAGAAGGGATTTCTGGACAAAAGCCAGGCAGCAGTAATCTGCACACAGCTTGTTCCTGTTAAGTGATACCTCCTGATACCTCCTCCCTGTAGAGCCTCAGATTACAGGTGTCTCTTGATAAAATACAAGAAATCTCTGCTTTAAAAAATAGTCTGTAAATTTGTTACTTGGTACTCTGCTTTCCATTGGAATAATGTTCTAAATGATGGGAAGTGTGAATTCCAACCAATGTAGCCATAATTTGGCTGAAATATTTCACATTAACAATTTCTAAAAGACATAAAATAGTTTTCTTTTGCTAAAAAACTAAAAACTAAATGAAACATTTATATACCGATACTTGAAGAAAAAGCAAGTTTAATTACAGAAAAAGAATGAGTTAGATTTGTCTCCTTTAAGAGGATTTCTGGACATTTTTATTTAAGGGCTACACATGATAATAGGACCAGATTATGTTTTGTTTTAAATTCAGGTTTTTTTAATGATAAAAATACTTGTTCATGGTAGAAAATGCAAATAAGACAAAAGAAAAAACAATCGCCATCATTCCACTGCCCAGACAGAACACTTGTAGAAGTTGTCCAGGGTGTTTTCAATGTCTATACTGATACATAAATTAAATGTCTTTCTGGGACTTCCCTGGCAGTCATGGTTAAGACTGTGCTTCCACTGCAGGGGGCGTGGGTTCCATCTCTAGTCAGGGAACTAAGATCTCTCATCCCGTGTTGTACAGCAGATAAATACAGAGGTGGGAGAAGAGGCCCTGGTGAACAGCTTCCAGTTTCCATACCTTTTCACCTGCAACCTTGAAGCCATGCTCAGCACCCACTCATCCCGCAGTCAATGATCAAGCATGGTGAGGGTGTAAAGTTGGACCAATTCTGCTCAATCCTGAATTCCTACAATGGGCAGTCTTTATGGGAGCTCCCCATTTGCCTGGCTAAGATTTTCTCAGACTTCAGTCTGAGGCTCGTCAGTCCCAACCATACTGAACTAATTACAGTTCCTCAGGTGGGTTATGAATTCTTGAAAAGAGTACATCCATGGGACTTCTCTGGTGGCGCAGTGGATAAGAATCCACCTCCAGTGCAGGGGACTCAAGTTCAATCCCAGGTCCACCCTGGTCCAGGAAAATTCCACAGGACACAGAGCAGCTAAGCGCTTGGGCCACAACTACTGAACCAGCAGTCTAGAGCCTGTGAGCTACAACTGCTGAGCCAGCATGCTGCAACTACTGAAGCCTGCGTGCGTAAAGCTCACGAACCCCAACAAGAGAAGCCACCACAGTGAGAAGCCCTCGCACTGCAACAGAGTAGCCCCCGTTCACCACAACTAGAGAAAGCCTGCACAAAGCAACGAAGACCTAGTGCCACCAAATAATAAAATGTTTTAAAAAGTGCATTCTATGAACAAGGGACTGGACTGTAAAATAGGTGGATTTATAATAAATATCTGAGGAAGCACCTATGGAATAAGAGCATGAAATAGCAAAGATGATCCCATAGGTTCAAGGAACCTTGTTTTCTCTCTAGTGCTCCATAATCATGGGGAAATCTACTCAAGAAGTTCTGCCATTCATATGGATAGAGTCTTTGATGATAGAGTAGAGAAGTGTTGGAGGTATCTAAAAATCTATACTACCAATCTGAACAGTTCTGAGAAATGATCTACTCCTGTCCTCCATTATATTGATAGAATTGACTGAAAACCATCTCTCATCATTAGAAATCACCTTATTTTGTTTCACAACACCCATTACTACCTGAAGTATTATCTTATTGTGCATTGTGTACCAGGATATAAGCAGAGGGCTTGTCTTTCTTGTTCACTAAATGCCAGTGCTCAGCACAGTGTCTCGTTAGGCTCAAAAGTTGAGTCCACACTACTGGTAAGAGGAGGAGACGAAATTGGAACTGAAGTCTTGTTTACCTTAACCACTTAAACTTGGTCTTCTTAAGTGCCCAAGAAATTTGTTGAAACAATGAATGAAGAGTTAGCAAATGTTTTTGAACTGAAAATATAATGATCAAAATTATGTTTCATCAACGTATACTCTGGCAGTATTTTTGCTGGATTGGAAGATGGGAAAAACAATTAGAACCTATTGCAGTATCTGAATTTGAAGTCATTCATGTTACTCAGAATTACATTGGTTGCTAGTAGCTAAAAAAAAAAAAAAAAAAACCCTGACTAATCAGTGGGTAAAACAAATTTATTTTTCTCATATGTTAAGAAGTCTGGAGGTGGGCAGTCCAGGGCTGCTTTGGTGGCCTCAGGACACTCTGTCCTTTTCTTTCTGCTCAAGCATTCTTCACATGTGGTTTTTGTCCTGCTTGTAATTTGTGTTACAACAATGGTTGATTTGCACTCACCCTACCCTAATATTTTCTTATTATAGGCAGGAAGAAGAAGAGCAAAAGGCAAAACATATGCCAACTGAGTTGGCCTGTTTTATTTACTTATTTTTTAAATATTTTTATTGGAGAATAATTGCTTTATCACGTTGTTACTTTCTGCTGTACAACAGAGTGAATCAGCCATATGTATACGTATATCTTCTCCCTCTTGAAGCTCCTTTCCACCCACCTACCCCCGTTCCACCCCTCTAGGTTATCACAGAGCATCAAGGGGAGCTCCTTGTCCTGTATAGCCTCTACCCACTAGCCATTTTACACATAGTGGTGTATATACATCAATGTTACTCTCTCAATTCATCCCACCATCCCCTTCCTCCACTACCCTGTGTGAGTTGCCATTTTTTAAAAGAGCTTTTCCAGGCAGCTGACCCAGCGATTCTGCTATTCTGTTGGTCAGACTGTGTCACATGGCCACTCTCACTGCAAAGAAGTCTAACAATATAGTTTTTTGGCTGAGCGCATTGATAACACTTGTCAACATTAGTTAACTTTTGTTAATAAGAAAAAATAGAAATGATTTTTGAACAGACAACTAGGGTATCTGTCACTCACAAAAAAAATGGGAAAATTGGAGGGTAACAAATAAAGGGAAGAGTCATTTGAAGGGGAAGCAGATTTGAGAAGGAGAATGTTTGGTTTGGCTATATCAGTTTGTCAGTTCCGTTGGGAAATCCAGGTGGAAATATCACACACACATATACACAGAGTTCAAAAGGAACAAAAAATATTTTGGTTCAGTAACAACTTTGTAATGTGTTCTAATATAGTTGATTGAAAGCAGAGGATGGCCAAAAAGCTAAGCTACAAAATGGTCTCTTTTTTGCAAAGAGGCTTATTCCAGTTTTCAGTAGGAAAGCAAAGATAAAAGATTATTCAGTTCAGGCCCACAATTCTGTTCCACATCAGAAGTTCCACACTGATATTACTGTCTTTAATATACATTGTTACAATTTCATAAATTCTGCTGAATCTACCAAAGGACTTTATTTACCTAACAGTAATGATCGCAAACAAGTGTACCTCAGAGATATTGCAGGTTTTGTTCCAGAACACCACAAGAAAGTGGGTATCACATAAAGCAAGTCACACGACCTTTCCCGCTTCCCAGTGCATATAAAAGTGAAGTTTACAGTATCCTATAGTCTTAAGTGTGCATTAGCAATATGTCTAAAAAACAATGGACATATCTTAAGTTTAAAATACTTAATTGCTAAAAAGTGCTATGCATCATCTGAGCCTTTAGTGAGTCTTAATCTTGTTGTTGTTGGAGGATTTGCCTGGATGTTGGTGTGGCTGCTGACTGATGAGAGTGGTGGTTGCTGAAGCCTGGAGTGGCTGTGGCAATTGAATAAAACATGAATGAAGTTTGCTGCGTCAGTTGACTCTTCCTTTCAGGAACGATTTCTCTGTAGCGTGTGATGTTATTTGATAGCATTTTACCTACAATAGAGGTAGGAGGTTATATCATCTACATCTATTGTTTAGTGTGGCCACCTTCATGAATTACTTAGGTATATCTTCTGGATACTTGCTGCAGCTTCTTCATCAGTATTTGCTGCTTTACCTTGCACTTTTATGTTATGGAGACAGCTATTTTCCCTTAACCCTCATGAACCAATCTCTGCTACCTTCAAACTTTTCTTCTGCAGCTTCCTAATAAATCTCAGCCTTTGTAGAATTGAAAAGAGGGCCTTTCTCTGGGCTAGGCTTTGGTTTAAAGAAATGTTGGGCTGTTTGGATCTTCCATCCAGACTAAAACTTTCTGCATATCAGCAATGAAGCTGTTTTTCTTTCTTACCATTCATGTGTTCACTGGAGAAGCACCTTTAATTTGCTTCAAGAACTTGTCCTTTGCATTCGCAACTTGACTGTTTGGCACACAAGGCCTGGCTTTTGATCTATCTCAGCTTTCAGCTTTTCTAGCTTTTGATTTAAAGTAAGAGACATGGGACTCTTCCATTTACTTGAGCACTTAGAAGTCATTAGGGTTATTCAGTGGCCTAATTTCATTACAGTTGTGTCTCAGATTTAGCAAGGCCAAGGAGACAGGGAGAGATGGGAGTCAGCCAGTCAGTGGAGCAGTCAGAACACATACAACATTTATCGATTACGTTCTCATTTTATATGAACATGGGTTAATGGTGCCCCAAAACAATTACAATGGTAACATCAGAAATCAATAATCACCGAACACTATAGCAAACAATAATAATGAAGTTTGAAATATTATAATTACCAAAACATAATACAGCGATATAAAGTGAGCAAACGCTATTGGAAAAATGGTGCCAGTAGACGTGCTCCATGCAGAATTGCCACAAAACTTCAATTTGTAAAGCAAAACACTATAAAATGAGGTCTTCCTGTATTTAGGTGTATGTAACCCGGACTTTGTGTTATTGTGAAAGGAGCATGAGATTTTGGTCCAGAGAGCCTTAGCTTTGCATTAACAATTGGAATGCTTTGGGCAGAATACATCTCTCCTCAGAGCCTAAATTTTCTCATTTGCAAAATAAAGGTAAGGTACTCCTTGCCTTACAGGACTTTAAGAAGCATCAAATAGATAATATTTGATAAATGCTTTGCATACTATAAAATGTTATACGTAAGAAGGATGTTCTCTTTGTAACAATATATTTAGTAAAGGTACCTGAGCACCCTAGGCTGCAGTTGTGTTTCCATAAGATTTGAAGTAGGATTTCCCTGGTGGTAAAGTGGATAAGAATCCACCAGCCAACGCAGGGGCTGTTGTTCAGTCGCTGAGTCATATCTGACACTTTGTGACCTCATGGACTGCAGCACGCCAGGCTTCCCTGTCCTTTACCATCTCCCGGAATTTGTTCAAACTCATGTCCGTTGAGTCAGTGATGCCATCCTCTGTTGTCACCTTCTCCTCCTGCTGCCTTCAGTCTTTCCCAGCATCAGGGTCTTTTCCAATGAGTTGGCTCTTTGCATCAGGTGGCCCAATTGTTAGAGCTTCAGCATCACTCCTTGCAGTAAGTATTCTGGGTTCATTTCACAGGTTCAATCCCTGATCTGGGAAGGTCCCACATGCTGTGGAGCAACTAAAGCCTGTGCTCCACAACTAGTGAGCCTGAGCTCTAGGGCCCACGAGCTGCAGCTACAGAAGCCTGTGCACCTAGATCTGGTGCTCCGCAACAAGAGAAGCCACCACAGTGAGAGATCTGTACACCGCAATGAAGGGTGACCCCTGCTCCAGCAACTAAAGAAAGTCTGTGCACAGCAGTGAAGACCCAGTGCAACCAAAAATAAGCAAGTTTTAAAAAAGATTTGAAGTAAATTTACCACTTATTAAGCAAATTCTGTCAGGTGAATTTCTGCTAAGTCAGGGATATGTCTTACAAAAGTGTGTGTGTGTGTGTGTCTGTGTGTTGAGAGCTTGATGAATGTATCAGCATATTCACCAACCACAGATGGCTGTTCTCAGGACTGAAATCCTGAGAACCTTGACTTTCCAGAGCCTGCAAGACTTCATTGTGTTCCGCTAGGGTGGAAAATGGTCATCAGTGGTCCAGTCAGAGAAGAACACTATGCATTAAGAGAATCCAATCCACAGGAAGATTTAGAGAGTATTGAAATGCAATTCTTGGCCTACCACAGATATCTTGTCTAAAATCCCAGGGTAAACACTGAAGGCGTCACCTGTTATTCACTGTCAATGCCTAAAGTTATAAATAGGTCTACAGCTCATCTGTCTCCTTTTAGAAGAGAAGGGTCAAATTACAGGGGCAAAGCAAAATAATAAAATGAATGTCAGCGTGTTTTACAGTGTCAGTCAGTCATCCCTCCAGTGTCGTGTCTCTTCCTTTCCACTGTGCTACCCTAGAATACAGGATCCCAGCACAATGCCTCTGTTGAAACTTCCAGGTAGGTGTGCAAAAGTGTTTGGAGAGTTCAATTCTTTTGATATGCAATCGTTCCTTTAACTATCATTTCAGGTCTGGGAATCCTTTATTTGGGGTTCATAGTATTTTTAATTAATACACTTCAGGAAGAGGCAAGGCAAGGTTTTCAAAGGGTTTCTGGTTTTTAGTTTTAGGAGGGAGGTAGTCTTCTAAAACTGTATCATGTAGTAGCATCCTTGATGATCGTGGTAGAAACTATGTAAGATATTTATTATCTACTCTGTTAGTCTAAACAAAACCTGTGCTGCCACACTTCTGAGAAGGGTCATAAATCATGTCTTTAGCAATAGTATTAGCTGAAAATCATGAGAATAACAGCAGTTTTAACCCAATCTGTATATTCTGATGGTTCACAATCCAGGTTTACACACAGAATAATTTTCAAAATAATAATAAAAGTCTTTTTCATTATAAAAGTAATACACGATTCATGTGAAATAAAAGAAATTTCACTGAAAAATAAAAGTAATAAACACTCATTTAGAGAAATTGGGAAATCTAGAAAAGGAGTAACTTTTTAAAAACCCATAATCCCCATCAACTAAAGATAACACTTTTAACATGTTAGTGTTTTTCTTTCAAACTATGTTCTTTGCAAGTGTAAAGAATTAAAAAGCACACTCACAGTTGAGATTATATTATACATGTGACTTTGTATCCTGTCCTTTTGGCTTCACATGATAACTTAATCATTTATCATGGAAGTCTAAACTCTTCCTAAACATCATTTTAAATGGTTCTATAATATTTCCAATTTTCTTAACCAATCCCTAGGTTCTTTATGGTTTTTTAAGTATAAATATGCTCTGACAATAATATTTGTACCTAAGTTTTTTCCATACTAAGGATTATTTCACTAGAATAGATTCTCAGAAATAGCTGAGTTACTTGTTTGCCAAATTATCTATTTTCATTTACTTGCTACCAGCATTGTATAAGATTTTCCATCCCTCTTGATCATGTTTTTAAAAATCACATTTTACAAAGAGGACTTCTTTAAAATTATAAACATAAATTTAAAGAGAGAAGTTAGAAAGGAAAAGAAAATGAAGAAGTATATGATGACTACATCCCCAGGGTTTTCTAATGGCAGCAAGTTGTAGGAAAACGGAAGAATGAGCTCTAATAACACATCCCACCACCCCCCTTCCTTGTACCAACCTGCCTATTTCTATTCCAAAGCACTGATTAGCAGCCATGATTTCTGAAAGTTGTTCACATATTTTATCTTGTTCTATTTTACTTCATACAGCTGAAGGAAAACGTGAGTATTTGGGGCTATTTTCCCTGCCATTTGCCAAAGTATCAATATTTTAAGGATACTATTCTTTAATTCAGAAATATGGATATTTTTCAGCAGTGTTTATTAATGGTATCACTGAAGCCAACAAAGATTTATAATGACCATAGATCTTCCAAAGTATAACAAATGAACTCATGGATTTTCCTGACTCAAAAAAAAAAAGCCTACATTTTTTAAAAAGACGCATAGACATTAGCTAAGGGGATTTACTGAGTCCTGCCTTAGTAAACCCTCTCATGGTGAATTTTTGTGATCAGATAACATAAAATCCCATTTTTAAAATAAAATTGTAACTTTTTATATATGCTACCTTCCATCTCAAATCAGACTTGTCCTTTGACTGACTAATAGTACTCATGATGCCTCTGAGTTCCTCTGAGATGTGATGTGGCAGATGAGAGGCCTACGACCTGTCTTTCCTACATATTAATAAAGCACTGCTGAGAAATAAGCATGTTTTTCTGGACCTGTTGGGTGAAAAAGCAAGCATGATATTCCTTTTCTCAAGAGTCTTGAACTTCCCATGTTAATAATAATAATCCTCAACTTCTGGATAATACTATGTAGTTTGTTGTTTAATCTTTATTAAACAAGTCTCTGAAGTTGACATTATTATTATTAACATTCCTCTTTTATGATGATGAGCATTGAGGTTCCTAGTGATGGTATGATTTGCCCAAGGCCACCCAGCTGTCACAGACATTTTGCCCACTTGTAGCCCAGGGTTCCTTCTGCTTCACCACTCTTCTTGTTTCGCTCCTCTCACCTATACTCTATCTAAATGTGGATGTCCTAACTGCAAGACATTGCCACTCAGATGTTCCATTAGCTCAAAGAAGAACTCCGCAATTATCTATACAAACCCAAGGGAGCCCATAAATTAGGTTGTCACCCAATCTTATCTACTCACCTTTTGAAATATCAGTTTCACCTTTTTCTTTCTCTAATCACCACCACTCCCTAAAGTATTTTTGGAGGGCAGAGCTCTTGAATTAGGAATCAGATTTCAGCTGTGTTACATGAAGGTAAAACAATTGGTTGATTTAGTGGAAGGAAATATCAATCGTATAATTTTTGGTGTTAATGTAAGCTACTTCTTAAGAGTAGAGTTTCTACTTTTCAACTGTCTATAGTGATTTAGGGAGATACAACCTTAGTAAAAAACAGTGTTTAAAGACATGAAACAAATAGACGTGTGCGGTCCCAAATAATGGATGTTTGTTTTGGAAGAGCCAAGTCTCAAGCAAGTAGGATTTGGTCCTTGGGGCTCTGTTTCCATACTGTACTTCCTGAGGCCTCCAACAGCTCTGCCACTGACCCATCATGACAAATGAGTTGCACACTCATCTTCATCCTCCTCCTCCTCATCATCATAGCCAGCTGGCCTATTTCCATTTGCTCTCCGTGGTGCACGAACCCTCTTCTCACTGCTGCTTCTCATTCATCCCTGAGGTGCATGTGCTTGCCTGTGACGCTGCGGGAGGAATGATACTATTTCTGGGGAACAGTTGGCTGTGGGATGGGGAGGCATTCTCAGGCCATCAAATGCATCTACTTAGTGTTTTGTTTGTTCCTTCGTGGATCATGGCACTTGCCAAAACAGTAGGCATAGCATCCAACGATGCTTTTCAGTTTCAGGAAGTGCTTGAGTTTAATGAGACAAATAGATGCATGAAGTTCAGCCAACATAGTGGGCTTCTCCATTACCCTGCTGTGACGAGCCAGGTTTGAAAACTGGCTGACCTGACTGTTAAGAGTTGGTGAAGTTATGAGTCAATCACTATCATTTCCAGTGTATGCTTCAGCCTATACTAAGCCATACCATTTATCACTTTCTTAATAACCCAAAGCTAATTCGAAATACTAAATATCTGTTTGATCAATGCTACCAAATCATATCATTCAGTTTAATCTGATGTTTTATTTTCCTTTAAAAAATGCTTTAAAAAAGCATTTTCATAGACATTATCTCACCTGATGTCACAAGAGCCTTGTAAGGTTTGTAGGTAATAGTATTGCCACTTTATAGATAAAGAAACTGAAGCAGAAGAAGGTCTAGGAATTGGTAAGTACAGAACAGTACTTGAATACATTACACTTACCTAAGTTATCATTGAAAATGTGTCATTTTGGAGACTTGTATAGATGTCAATGGGGCAAGAGTGGGGGGATCTATCTTTATGTCTGCAGTTTGCTTTGTTATTACATAAAGAATGTTTTTGTCTGCTACTATTGTTCCAAATATTTAACTATATGCCATTCTCATTATTTGCTCCCTGCTCTTTTCTGGAAATACCAAGAGATTTTTACAAGTATTGGGTTGACTAGAAAGTTCGTTAAGGTTTTCCCTGAGACCTTATTGGGCCAGTCCAATATCAGAGGTAATGACGACTCAGATGGAAACAATTGGGTATCTGGAAAATAGAATGGCGCTTAACAGAAAAGCAGATACTTGATGGCCATCACCACCCTATTCAATAAAACTGGTTCTCTTTTCTCCTAAAAGTCTTGGGGTTATTCATTGCTAAGCTAAAGATCATTCTTCCACCCATTGTAAGAATGGGAAAATTACAACATGTAAAAGTAAAATTGGCATTCCAAAGATCATTTATTATGGAAGCTACATGTCCACAAGAAATGGGATTCCCAACACTGGACAGTAAATTTTAGTGACTCCCTCCCCTGACATCACCAAGATGTCAGGATTTGAAAAAAATGAGGTTGTGATATGTGACAGCAACACAATTTCTGTCTTAGGAGGAAGAAAGGCTCTAAAGTACACATTTATTTCTCAAAACTACTGATATCACTGGCTCTCTTTAGTAAGAAAACACCAAAGATCAACAACCCTACCACATCTTCATTTTACTTGTTTATTTGTCCATGCCCTGCAGCATGCAAATCTTAGTGGCTCGATGAAGGATCAAACCCGTGCCCCCTGCATTGGGAGCCCAGAGTCTTAGCCACTGGACCACCAAGGAAATCCCTCCACATCTTTAAAACCATCAGAAAAACTCTACCAACCTAATGAGAAGGACTATGCTGCAAGGTTACTATGAAATCAAACTTAGTCCCACCAGAAACAGGTGATCTTAGGTGCTAATCATATAAGAGCCCAATCCCATCTTTCAGTTCAGTTCAGCCGCTCAGTCATGTCCGAGCGACCCCATGAACTGCAGCACACCAGGCCTCCCTGTCCATCACCAACTCCCGGAGTTCACTCAAACTCATGTGCATCGAGTCGGTGATGCCATCCAGCCATCTCATCCTCTGTCATCCCCTTCTCCTCCTGCCCTCTATCCCTCCCAGCATCAGAGTCTTTTCCAATGAGTCAACTCTTCCCATGAGGTTGCCAAAGTACTGGAGTTTCAGCTTTAGCATCATTCCTTCCAAAGAAATCCCAGGGCTGATCTCCTTCAGAATGGACTGGTTGGATCTCCTTGCAGTCCAAGGGACCCTCAAGAGTCTTCTCCAACACCACAGTTCAAAAGCATCAATTCTTCAGCGCTCAGCCTTCTTCCCAGTCCAACTCTCACATCCATACATGACCACTGGAAAAACCATAGCCTTGACTAGACGGACTTTTGTTGGCAAAGTAATGTCTCTGCTTTTGAATATGCTATCTAGGTTGGTCATAACTTTCCTTCCAAGGAGTAAGCATCTTTTAATTTCATGGCTACAATCCCATCTTTAAGACTCTCCTAAAGTGTACTGTGGGCTTCCCTGGTGGCTCAGACAGTAAAAAAATCTGCCTGCATGCAGGAGATCCACATTCAATCCCTGGGTCAGGAAGATCCCCTGAAGTAGGAAATGGCAACCCACTCCAGTATTCTTGCCTGGGAAATCCCATCGACAGAGGAGCCTGGCAGGGTACAGTCCATGGAGTCACAAAGAGTCAGACACGACTGAACGACTAACACTTTCACTTTCAAAGTGTGCTGTAAGAATTTGACTTGTGATTCTGAGAATGAATTTCCTAGCTACCCACACAGAAACCCACTAAAGAGAAAATAGGCATTAAGCTCCATGAAGTTTCTGGCACACTTGTCAGAGAGCAGGGAAGACAGGTATCTGGGGCAGTCCTTAGCACTGTGCCTTACATGTAGCAGAAACTGTTAAATAAGTTCTGAGAAAGTGCTTGAAGACTAACACATGAAAACCTCTTCTAGCTATTGATGATGCAACGCGTAGCTTTGCTGAAAAAGTGTTTGCCTCTGAAGTCAAAGATGAGGGAGGCCGTCACGAGATTTCCCCCTTTGATGTGGATGATATCTGTCCAATTTCTCAACATGAGATGTTTGCTCACATGTTCCACCTGGAGGCTCAGTCCACCCCTACAGAAACCAGGAGGTAAGTGGTGTAAGGGGAATGCTTCGTACATTGGGACACGAGGAAGGGGAAGTGTCAGGACCAATGGTTCACTCTGAATGAAGATTCAACTTAGAGGAAAAACTCTGCCAGAACTAAAAATCCCCCCATCCACCCAGACACACACACACACACACACACACACACACACACTATACCCTAGGGCAAAGTGACAAAGACTGAAAAAGAAGAAAACAATGGCCTTCCTACCTTCATCCTCATCTGCCTTTAGTTGAAGCCTCTGTATCCACCCAAGCCCTATCCAGGTGGCTCAGTAGTAAAGAATCTGCCTGCCAATGCAAGAGACATAAGAGACTTGGGTTTGATGCCTGAGTTGGGAAGATCCCCTGGAGGAGGAAATGGCAACCCACCCCAGTATTCTTGCCTGGAAAATTTCATGGACAGAGGAGCTTGGTGGGCTACAGTCCATGGGGCCACAAAGAGTTGGATACGACTGATCACACACACATCCACCCAAGCAAGAGGAAATGATCTACCATGTGATTATTGTGGTTATTCCAAAGCAAAGTGGGTGATGGCTGCTGTCCACACATTCAATTTCCACACTATCAGTGTAGAAACTGGAACTCAAGAGCCTCATCTTCAGACTCTGTTCTTGGTCGACCTTACTGCTGTGCTTCCTGACAGGAATCCTTCCCTCCGGCCAGTCTGACTTCCTCCAGGTCTCAGGGATACAGCCCTCTGTTTTCACCCTCATGTCCTACCCATCCTATGCTTGCAACTCATAGTTACTGCCTTCCCTGAACAGATCCCTCTCCGCAAACTCTGTTTTCCCTTATTTGAATCGCTCTAGTACTCACTACCTGTTGCTGTGTGCCGCGTTTTAGTCTTCAAACCTATTACTGACCACTTACTTGGAACTCCCTCCTCATAGCACTCCCCTCACTACCCGACTCCCCGCTCCCAACCAGCTTCACTGGGAAAGATTGTTCTGCTGTCCTTCCCTTCATTTTGTGTCTTTAAGGAAAGAACGGGCTTCCCTGGTGGCTCAGCTGGTAAAGAATCCACCTGCAATGCAGGAGACCTGGGTTCAATCCCTGGGTTGGGAAGATCCCCTGGAGAAGGGAAAGGCTACCCACACCAGTATTCTGGCCTGGAGAATTCCATGGACTGTATAGTCCATGGGGTTGCAAAGAGTCGGACACGACTGGGCGACTTTCACTGTCACTCTCAAGGAAAGAACAGTAATCCACCTCCTTTAGTATCCCCTGTAGGACCTAACACAGGTATGTGTCAAAGTAGAAACTTGATGCAGACATGTTGATTTGAGGAAGTAATATTGATTAAGCAACTTATAAGTTCCAGGTATTATGCTAAGCATTTTCTAGACATTAAATCTCACAGAATTCTTATATAGTAGACATTAATACACCATTTTTTTAGGTAGACAAGTTCACAGAATTTAAGGGACATGCACAAAATGGCTCAGGTACTAAGTGACACGGCCTGTGCTTATGCAACACCCAGACTGGCTGTTCTGCTGGGAGTGGGCAACACCCAGACTGGCTGTTCTGCTGGGAGTGGGCAACACCCAGACTGGCTGTTCTGCACTGTGCAGAACAGTGTCTTGCTGAGAGTCTTCTGGTATATCCCCTAAGGCCCACTATTCCCAGGAATTCAGGAAAAGAGGAAGACTTAGGTGACACCAACTTCCATTTGGTTAGATCCTGTTCCTGACTCCCACCCTACATTGAATTTTCACTGTTCGTCCTCAAAATAAAATTGTTTCAAAATAATAAAACATCAAATTTATCACTATGAAACTCCCAATGAAGATAAAGTAAAATCTTTTTATTTTTCAATTTCAAACTCAGAAAAAGGCGTTTCTTCGGACGGAAGACTATTAGTTTGTCCGTTCCACAAACTGAAACATCGTCCACCAAACTGTCCCTCATCGATGAGTACATTTCTTCGTCTCCCACCTACCAGACTGTGCCTGATTTTCAAAGAGTGCAGATCACTGGCGATTATGCCTCTGGGGTGAGTTGCTTCTTGCCTCCCAGATGTAGCTGCTGGGAGATACTCAACTTGATTGTCTCAGCTTCTTTTCTTCCTCCCCTTCCTTTTGAAGGTGTTAGCTCACTTGCCATTTGTTATACTTCATTATCTCATTTCAATAGCAATATGCTATGAATTCGGGAAATATTTTATTTTACTTATTTTTGGATGCGCTGGGTCTTAATTGCTTTGCACAGCTTTTCTCTAGTTGTAGCAAGCAGGAGCTACTCTTCGTAGCTGTGAGCAGGCTTCTCCTTGTAGCTTCTCTTGTTGTGGAGCACAGTCTCTAGATACAAGGGCTTCAATAGGTGCAGCACACGGGCTTAGTAGTGGCTTAGATGCTCTGTGGCATGTAGAATCTTCCCATATCAGGGATTGAACCCGTGTCCCCTGCATTGGCAGGCAGATTCTTATCCACTGTGCCATCAGGGAAGTCCAGAAAATTTTATTGAAGTATTGCTGATTCACAATGTTGTGTTAATTTCTGCTGTATAGCAAAGTGATTCATATATATATATATATGAACATACTTATGAATATATATTTTTCCATTATGGTTTATTCACAGGTTATTGAATATAGTTCCCTATGTTATACAGTAGGATCTTGTTGTTTACATCATGTTATGACATATTTCTATTTTGCTTTGATCATCTCACATAATTTCTCTTTATCTTATTTGCTTGCCCATGAGAATATGCAGTAGAATGTGGCTGCATATTGTGTGTTACAGAATGTGTGTTACAGAAAACAGTGGACAAATTTTGGCAAAAGAACCAAAGAGAGTAGCTACTGATCTAGTCTCACTGAGGTATCATAAAGCAAGACAGGGAGCCTCAGGAAGGCATGGAGGCTCTTGGTGGAAACATGTACCCAGAGCAGACCTAGGATGAATAGAAGGGCTGCAGGTAGCATAAACAATCAAAGAAAACAGCTCAAGAGAAAGAGAGGGAGAAGAGGAAAGAAGCATGGAGAAACTGAGAAAAGAAGATGAGAGAGGGGTTAGAACATTCTCATGGGGTTATTGTTCTTCGGCCAACTGTCCTCTCCAATTTCATTGCAAATGCTTACACAGTAGATTACTACTTGGAACAGATACTAGTATGCCACAGAGATAGTAAACTCATGTTGCAAACAACTTGATCTGCCTGTCTTGTCCAGAACAGTTGTTCAATTAATAAATCTTTGCCACATGGGCTTGCAGAATCAGCATCATATTGGTGAAACTTCTGTTTAGCCATCAGTCTATGCTCCAAATATAGTTTTAATGACCAGTCCTAAGCCCTCTTATCATGTAACGGATCCACTTAATGTCAGTCCCAAGATATTTAAAAGTGACAGAGCAATCTGAGACAACCTAAAGGGGTGGGGTGGGATGGGAGGGGAGTTTAAGAGGGAGGAGATATATATATACCTATGGCTGATTCATGTTCATGGCAGAAACCAACACAACATTGTAGAACAGTTATTCTCCAATTAAAAATAAACCAAAAAAGTGACAGAGCAATGAAATGGACACTGTTTTTATTTGTTTTCTGTGTGGTAACATGTGTGCTCTACAAGTGGCAGAAAGTTTAGATGCTAGATAATTGAAATGAAATGTTTAATAGCAATTTGGAAGAGTCCAAAGTTCCATAAAACCACCAATATTAAGAGACAAACTTGATCCCTATGTGCTTGGTGGAAATGAAAACAGGAATGAAAAGAAAGAAGATGAGAAAAAGGACAAGGTTCACAGAAGGTGGGGAGTAGCTTCTCCTCCTATAAAAGCTGGAAGGCACCTGAAACCTTGGCCTAGAGTTTTTAAAGAACCAAGTATGTGGCTACACCTGTTGGCTGAAGGTGGCTAAGCTGTTGAGCTGCGCTTCACCTGGTCATGGTCTGTACCTGACCATAGTCTTCACCTTCATAACTGAACAGAGAGGTAAAGGGGGGAATTAGGGTTCCCAAGGCCTCTCATCCCAGATAAACAACAATTCAATGTTATCAGTCCTTATTGCGCACCTCCTCTGTGCCAGGCATTGTGCGCTAAGTGCTGAGGATGCGAAGGTGAATGAGATCCAGCTCTTGTCCTCAAGGAGCTGATAGGTAGCCTGTTAGATGGCAAAGAAACAAACATGCCCTTGGAAGCAGACCCCTTAGACCTAGTACCCCTGTCAGAATCTCTTGGCTAAGGTCAGCAGGTCTTTAAAAAGAATTCACCTGTTTAGGATCAATAGCTGGACCTCAAACCATCAGGGGCAACCTTATGTTGGGGTTGGTCCCAGAAAGTCATCAGGCTCTGATGATGAGCATGTAATGATTTCAAATTACAACTTCTTGGGCATGCCAGGCCTGGCCGGGAGTCAGGTATGGGGCAAGAGAAATAGACCAGTTTAGGAAATTTGCTGCAGTTCTAAGAAATTTTTACTCTAGAATTTTTCTATTTGTAATTCCAGATTAAATTCTCTTTGAAACCATCCCAAAGAATGAGTTCTTACAGGATGATGCTCTGTCTGTCTCTAGCTACAGAAGGCAATGTGTGCATGGCAGGGTTTGAAGGCCGTGTGACACCTTATTCCTCCCCCAGTATTTCCCACACTGACCAGCAAGTGGTTTGAGTTCTCAAGTTTGACCAACTTTGTCTTTCAATTGAGGTACTATCTTCAGAAATGCATACTTAAAGTGTTTGCTTGTCACCGGGAAGAAGTATTTTCCGTGTTAGAATGGGTTCTTTTCATCATATTTGTTGGATGATTGCTTATATCTAACAAAAACCAA